>NW_026068231.1:521502-549748 GCF_014885135.2 Alexandromys fortis
TAACAAAGCTAAATAAGAAGTGAACCCAAAGAAAAACATATAGTTATCCTCCTGGCTATGGGAAGTAGACAAAATTGCCGGGCAAAAAATTGGGATCTTGGGGCTGGGGTGGAATGGGAGTTAGGGGAGATTGGGAGAGAAAAGTGAGAAGGGGAGAATGGGGGGAACTCGGGGAAATGGGATGATTGGGATAAAGGAAGGTTGGATAGGGGAGCAGGGAAGCACAGATCTTAGGTAAGGGAGCCTTAGGGTTGGCAAGAGACTTGAACCTAGAATGGCTCCCAGGTTCCTAGGGCGATGTCCCCAGTTAGTTCCTTGTGCAGCTGAGGATAGGGAGCCTGAAATGACCCTATCCTATAGCCATACTGATGAATATCTTGCATATCACCATAGAACCTTCATCTGGCGATGGATGGAGATAGAGACAGAGACCCACACTGAAGTACAGGACTGAGCTCACAAGGTCCCAATGAGGAGCAGAAGGAGGGAGCTCATGAGCAAGAAATGTCAGGACCATGAAGGGTGCACCCACCCACTAAGACAGTGGTGCTGATCTATTGGGAGCTCACCAAGGCCAGCTGGCCTGTGACTGAAAAAGATGGGATACAACTGGACTCTCTGAACATGGCAGACAATGAGGGCTGATGAGAAGCCAAGGACAATGGCATGGGGTTTTGATCCTACTTCATGTTCTGGCTTTGTGGGGCCTAGCCAGTTTGGATGTTCACCTTCCTAGACCTGGATGGAGGGGGGAGGACTTTGTACTTTCCACAGGGCAGGGAACCCTGACTGCTCTTCGGACTGGAGAGGGAGGGGGAGAGGAGTGGGGGAGGGGGAGAGGCGTGGGAAGAGGGGGAGGGAAATGGGAGGCTGGGAGGAGGCAGAAATTTTCTTTCAATAAAAAATAAAAAAAAGAACAAAAGAATGCACGTTGCTTTATAATGACTACCATGCAAGAAGGTAGTTTTTGATTCATATATAAAACATTGTGAACACCCAACTACTAAGCATATCCTAAGCTTTTGAATTCCTAAATTCTGAAGTAATCAAAAGACTTTTTATGAATTTAATGTATGTCTATATTTTCTCATGGGAAAATATCTTGACACATTGAACTTTGTTTCTCAACATATTAGAAAATAATTGTGAAAATATTTTCAAACTCAACTAAAAAGTATTCATCTCTATTATATGGTCCACTCTTACTTGTTATATGGTCAGGTCTTACTTGAAAATCCTAGGTGGCAAAGGAAATCTTTGTATTTGAAGCAAAGTCTATGTGATTGTGTCTTTTAACTTGTAGACTGCTTTATTTTTAAATTATTTGTTTGTTTTAAAATTGTGTCCTGTAATTTGTGGACTGCTTCATTTATAAAAATATTTATTAATAATTTTCTTTGTTTTTCTCTTATGTTTTTGAAAGAGGCTTCAATAATCACACCTCTCCATACATCTCCTTACAATAATCCTGAAATTTTATTCATTCAAATCTTTTCTTGATCGCTTAATGCATTTTTGTATTTGTTGCAATTAGTGTATTCTATAGGAAAAATCCATTATGCTCAGTTGTTAAAGAATAAATGTGTTCTCTTAACTCTGACTATTCAATTAAAATTATCATGATATCTGATTGTGAATCTGCTCATCTCTCTCTCTCTCTCTCTCTCTCTCTCTCTCTCTCTCTCTCTGTGTGTGTGTGTGTGTGTGTGTGTGTGTGTGTGTGTGTGTGGTCAGAGTTAGACATAATACTTTTTTTTTTTTTTCTGAGACAGGGTTTCTCTGTGGTTTTGAAGCCTGTCCTGGAACTAGCTCTTGTAGACCAGGCTGGTCTCAAACTCACAGAGATCTGCTTGCCTCTGCCTCCCAAGTTCTGGGATTAAAGGCGTGCGCCACCACCGCCCAGCTAGACATAATACTTTGACACAACCCAAGAGCATTTCCGCTCACAAAAGGAAGGATGAGGTTTCTTTTTTCGAAATCAATGCTAAATATGGAATTGCCTGAGTTGCATGAATTTTGAAAATGAATCAGGGTGGATATAATTACAATACAGTTGATGCCTAACAGACAAATTAAAATTTCACATACTGTGTAGTTAACATGTCTCCAAAATTATAGTAAGTAATAAAAGCTAAATACTAATACAAATAACAATTTTTTTCTCACAATAAACATCTTCCATATCAATCAAAAATTGCAAAAGAAATTTGTATGTTGCACAGACTCATAGCTATGTTTAGTGATTAACATTTAAATTAACAAATTACCTGATCACTTTTATATACAAAAGAAACCATATCATAGTTTCAAATATACAAAACTGTCATATACAATAAAACATGTGGAAAAGAATATGTGAATTACCAAGAGTGTTCACCAACTTCATGCTGAGAATCATACAAGGCAAAGTGACATTTATCACGTTGGATGATAAAAATAGGTTCCATTAATGGTGGGTTTATAGATGATATAGAATACTAATAATCATTTAATTTTTAAAAAAATGATAGCTGATTTTTACATATTAAACTCTATGAATTTTTTTCTGTGAAAGAAGCTATGCTTTGTTTTAAGTTGTGCTTCTCCTCTGCTGTCACATCTTTATATTTGCAAAATAATTCACCCATAGCCATAGTTACACAACATGTCTGTTAAATTGATGAATTTTAAATAAATCAAATGTCATTTGAGCATCAGATGGTTTCTGATTTGAATTACACATGTTGGGATAACTATGAAGCATACAGTGAAAGAGGAGAAACCTGGCATTTTCATCAAATACATAAACATTTGAATTGAAATATTCTCGGTTTAAGATTAGCAGATATCACAACAAAAATGTGATAAGGACCATAAACTAGTTTAGAAATACTAATGATTAATCTATTTCCTCTTTCCAAATGAATTTATACATTTGATAGTATGTTGCCTCTTTCTTTATTGTGTTGAACTTTGGAATATTGCTCATATGCTTTAAAATAACTATAGTATTACTTATTTTAAATAAAATTTTCATCTCTGTTATTTATTATTCATCAGTATGTCCCATGCAATGGCTATTTGTGTAAAACATGTCACATTGGGAACTCACTCCAGTGCTCCGATGCAGGTATCTGCCTCTGTTTCCATCAGTTGCTGCATGAAGGTTCTATGGTGATATTTAATACAGTCATTAGTCTGACAACAGGACAAGGCCACTTCTGGTACCCACTCCCCTATTGCTTAGGGTATTAGCTGGAATCTTCCTTGTGGATTCCTGGGCATTTCTCTAAAGCCAGGTTTCTTCCTAACCCCATAATAGCTTTCTCAATCAAGATATCTATTTCCATCTCTACTATCCCGTCCATTTAACTTCTTTTTGCCCAGCCCCTTCTCCTCTCCTCTTTCTCTTCCACCCTTCCCTTTCCCCCCAACCCTATGTTCCAGATTTTGTCACATGATTTTGTCTATTTTGACTTTCCAATTGGATCTATATATGTTTTTCTTAAGCTTCACCTTGTTACTTAGCTTCTCTAGGATCATGAACTATAGGCTCAATATCCTTTGTTTATAGCTAGTGTCTTCTTACAAGTGAGTACATATCATATTCATCTTTTTGTGTCTGGATTAGCTCAGTCAGAATGCTGTTTTCTATTTCCATCCATTTGCTTGCAAAATTCAAGATGCCATTATTATTATTATTATTATTATTATTATTATTATTATTATTATTTTACCAATGAGTAGTACTCTAATGCATGAATGTGCCACGTTTTCTTTATTTGTTTTCCATTGAGGGGCATCTAGGATGTTTACAGATTCTAGCTATGGATTGATCACACAAAGTCCAGTTGAATAGTGGGAGGAATGAGAATATGAGCAAAGAGTTCAAGACCATGATGGGTACACCCACTGAAATAGTCTACCTCAGCTAATGGGAACTCACCAACACTAGCTGGACTGGGAAGGAACAAGCATAGGAACAAATAGTGCCTCTGAATGTGGTTGAAAGTTGCATGACTGGGGCATAATGAGGAACCACTGGCAGTGGCACCAGCATTTGTCCCTACTACATGCACTGTTTTTTGGAATCCTATAACTTTGGATAGATACCTTGCTCAACCTAGATATAGTAGGGAGGGCCTTGTAACTTCCCCAAAGCAATGAGCCTTACCCTGTCAGAGAAGAGAGTGTCTTGCCGGGGGAGGGGTAAGTGAAGGGAATGGGAAGATGGGCGGGATTGATAAGTTGGATTGGTATGTATAATGAAAAAAACATAGTTTATTTTCTTTTTAAAAAGATAATAAATGTGCAGAAAAAGGTGTCACTGAAAATTAAATGAAATGAAACAATTACAATTGCCTTTGACTTTTTGTTCATAGTCAAGACAAAAATTGAAGTTCTATAAATCCTATAGATAATTAATGACAAAATTCAAATAGTATGATTTTGTTTCAAGAACATTAACTGTAAAAAAGGTAGAATCTTGTAGTGCTGGGGCAGAAGCAACTGAGTTTGGAGAGGAGGAATTGGCAATCAATATAATTTATAATACTGTTGAATCTTATACTTGTTTAACTCTTCTTAAATAGCAACAGATTTTTAAAAATGAAGTTCATTCATCTTGATTTATAAAGAGAATAATCTCCCAAATGAATGTACTTTATGCACACAGATAAATATATATACAAACACAAAGCAAAAAAGAATCTTCTCATGATTAAGCATCCAGATTAAAAAAATTATGCTTAAAACCATTTCATTAAAATATATTTTAGCTTAAATAAGTCTGAATCACATAACAATAACACAATGCCAATGTAAATAGATTCATTACTGTTTAATATTGTCTTCATTATGCAAATTATATTTTTGTTGATATGAAAGTCAATCATATCACTTATGTATTTACAATCACAGAATACATTATGCTACCCTAAATTCTATTTTCAATAAAAGGAAAAAGTGTACAGTTAAGTAAATCCTTAAAAATAGAAACTAATGGAGTATTTCAAAAATAAGCAGTCAAGTAAATATATGAGTTTATTTTGATATTAAATTTTCTCCAATATTTGAAGAAATAGTCTGGATGTATTGCATGAGATTAGAAAAGTAAGAAAGAAAGAAAATCACAACTCAAATGTTTAAAATCCTCCTTGAGCATGTTCTATAGCCATAAATACTTGCCTACTTGGTCTTTATTTTTAAACTTATTTCATGCAATATATATATATATATATATATGTTTAAAAAGTCATATGTGTTCTCTATTGCATCATTTTCATGTCTCACTCTCACCCCTCTAACTTCTCACATGCTTCCTACTCTGTCAAATTCATGACCATTTCTTAATTATTATAGTTACATTTATACAAACACACACAGAAAGAGAGGGGAAGAAAGAAAGAGAGAAAGAGAGAGAGGGAGAAAGAGTTTAGTCCTGATCCATCATGGCTGACCAGACAGGTTTAGATAACCTGTCAAGGATTTATCCCTGGGGAGTAATTGTGTTGTTTTCTCTCTGACTCCCTGTCGCACATCTCATTGCAATTGTTAAGGATAAGGTATCAAGAATTGATTTATTGCTATTCAGAAGGTTTTAAGAAAAATTAAATGACCGTGTTACCCTAAAGACATCCTTTTTCTTTAAAATGTTGATTAATAAAAATATAACTTAGAATTTCAAAATATTACAAAGATGTGGGCACATATACATTTGATATATTATCTGTTTAAATTTGTATTGAATACCTAGAAAACAAAATTTGTGTCAATTTCCAGAGTCATTTTATTCCAAAGATGCTAGAAAAGAATGAATATCACAAATACTAAAAAAAATACAATTACTATTTTATTTAGATTAATTAAAGAAAGGGAACATAGTTTGCTTTGCACGTATGAACACTGTTTTAACAATGATTTAGTTGATTCGATAAAGCATGGCTGTCTGAAAGTGAGTCTTATCTTTAAAATATAAATGTATATTTGTAAAAATATAAAATATTATCTTTTTAATACGACTGTCAATGTGTAGTAAAAAATTAAAGTAGTTAATATCTGCTAACCTCTCTAGAGAAGATCTGATTTCATAATTTCTGGCAGAAATATTGTTTCAAAATCATCACTTTAAGTGTCCTCCTCTATTCAATTTCTTTCTTGAACTCTAATGCCATAAAATAATTCAGAACATATTGTTCTTAAATATGCCTCTTTGGCATAGAATTATTTTGAGCTAAAGCTACTTGAAAAAGAGCAGGTGCAAGATTGCTCTGATTTTGATTCTATTTCTTGAAATAAAGAGATTAAATTACTATGTGAAAGACACCCTCTCTGTGATAGAAGAAATGTAACATTCTTATCATTAAGGGCAGAATAAGGGCTATCTGAATAAAGAAGCCAACTTAAACTAATTCACGTACTTCACAAAATTAACAACCTTAGCCTAAATCCCCTTCTCCTATCATATTTTCCAAATTGCTCTTTGTCTAATCAGGCAGATAAATAGACAGAGAAAAATTGGTGAATAAATAGCTTGAAATCTATCTTTGTATCTTATATTCATTATAGAAAAAGATGCCCTTGAAATATAGTATACAACTAGTATTAAATAAATTTAGATGACTTTCTCTTGCCAGGCTAAGTAGCAGATATAGCTGAAAGGTCCTGATTAGAAATAAATTTTTATAACCATTAAAGCAGTTTCCAAATATATTTGGACTTTTATTATCAATACATGAATATGGAATTCCTTTAAAATATAAAAATCCATTTAATTGACTTAAATTGTATCCAATGTCATGTTTCAATTTAGAATACTCAGCCAGTGCACATATTAAAAAATTGATAATGTCAGTACCTCAGTGCTGCTCATAATTTCCTTTCTAATTTTAATCTACTTAACTTTAAAATGTTGTTAGTAGTATAGTTTTTTAGCAATATATTAATAGCATTTGCGATAATTAGTTCTTCTCAAACACAATCAAAAAATAATAATTGGTAAGGTAACTGCTTAATTTTTGAAAATCCTTTATATAACAATTAATATCTATAGCATAAGTCATTGAACCTATGATCAGTCCAAGATTAAAAAGTCATATGTCCCTAGTGTTTCACCAAATTTCTTAAAACCATCTATTTACATCAATCCAAGTCTCTTATTAGTTCATTTTCCTTTTTAAGTAATTAATCCTGCTGAAAGATATAGATATATCATGAAGATCGGCAAACAATGGTAGCCTTAGGTGAACTAGAGACTAAATGCATATGTAATGTGTGTTATCTAAACAAGATATGGTGAGCGTGACAATAGCAATATTCTATGCTTACTTATGACCAAATCTTTCTATAGATCTAAAGGGTAAGCAGGGCAGTGTAGCTAATAACAGGTGAAATTTAAATTAAATCAGAAAAATTACTAAATACTTTTTAAATATTTATCCTTGTGCCATAGGTAAATGTGATTCTCACTTCTCATCAAACAAGCATCTCTTTGTAAGAAACAAAGATTATTACAGAAAATCACAATTAGTCAAAATGATGAGAAAAAAAAAAAAAAAAGATCTTGTGGTGCTTAGGCCCATTTGATACATCTACAATATGGTTCCTGAACCCAAAGCTAAAAATCATTGTGGAAGAAAAGGTGGAAAGTTTGTAAGAACCATAATAACCAGTGTTGGGTGTATAGCATGAAAGTCATTGAGCCCTCTAGTGAAACCAGGATGCTAATCATACAAGATTGCATTTCTAGTGGGAAAAATGAAAAATCTATTTTTCCATACAGAAAACTGAGTGTTTGGAGTGATTAACAGCCTGATTATCTGCTTCATCCATTGCGTCAGGCAATGCCAAGCTTCTACAAACCAGGACTGGGATCGGGGCTAATAATAATTAATCTTAATGACCCTGATAACCAGAGGTTGTCCCAAGCTCCCATAACCAAGACCAAATGTTGCTAGTATTTCAAATGACCTCTACTCTATCTGTATAACAGATACGTTTGGCCCTTAAGTTAGTACACGTAGTCTGTCTATAGAACCCATCTTCTTGAAAGAAATGACATTTATCCTAAATTGTGTTTCAATGTAATTATGGAGTCTGATACAAATTTGCGAAGTCAATATGTACTGGGTTTTCATTCTTATATATTTGTGCATTTGCTCGCCACTATGTCACCTCCAGGGATGCCCTCAAACAAATATTTGCTGTGAGATAGTTTCTCTAGAACTGTCATAAAACCTACACTCATGAAGGCTTATCAACATAGATATCTAAGCAAGTCCATGAAAATCACAAAACCAATGAACATGCTAACATGGAACAGGTGCTCATGGAAACAAAGCCATAGACAAAGAACTATAGTCAGCTAGTTAAGACTAAGAGCAAGAAAAGTGATCTTCCACTGGGAAGACCCATATATACACACTCAGTAGGCTATCTGGAAATTGTGGTCAGATCTGAGATCATGTATATGGCAGGTACTGTTCTAATTTAGAAAATATCAGCTCTAGAAAAATGTCATGCAACAAAACTCACATGTTTTTTTTTTTTGTGTGTGTGTGTGTAAAGGGAGTGCAAGAAGAGGTAAGTCAAGGGGGAAGATGGGAGACCAACCTCTGGAAATAGGAGCGGGAGAAAATTTCAAAGAATAAAAACTTTAAAATATATAGTTAATGTATATGCCTATATGTGTGTATGTAGGCACAAATATATAGTAATAGGTTAACAATGATAAAATGTGAAAGATGGAATATAATATTTTTCAAATGTATAGATCTTCTAGATACTTTTGGAAAATATATTTAAAACGTAAAAATCTTATAAAAACTTTTTGATCATTATTTCAGAATTATGCTTAATATAAAATGATTGCAGCAAATCAGGTGGTGGTGCATATGTTTAATCCCAGCACACGGGAGGCAGAGGCAGGTGGATCTCTGTGAATTTGAGGCCAGCCTGGACTGCAAGAGCTAGTTACAGGGCAGGCTCAAAAAACTACAGAGAAACCGTATCTTAAAAAAGCAAAAAAAAAAAAAATGTTGCATTTGTTATTGAATATGTTTTATATTTTACTTTAAAGTGTAACTATTACATTTCTAATATATGAAAAAGCTAAAATAGAAAGCAAGCAATACTTAAGATTTACAAAGTCTTTAAATAATTTCATTTATGCTGCAGTTGTTTGACAAAAATGATTCCCTAATAAACATACAATTGTAAAAGCATAAACATTATGAAAGGCTCACATAATCTAACATATCCCTTTTTTGACATAGGGTCTCACTGTGTATTCCAGGATAGCTCAAAACTCATTATCCTCATCCACATCTGACTCTTCAATGTTTGGCTTAAATTTGTACAACAGTACATTTACTTTCTTTCTTTTTTTGGATTATTTTTAAAATTGATTTATTGAACTGTACATTTTTTCTGCTCCCCTCCCTGCCTCTATGCTCTTTTTCAACCCTCTCCCATGATCCCCATGAAGCAGAAAATATATTATATGCCTATGAATTTGGAGTGTTGGATTCCCCAATTTAGTTATAATTTCCTATGCAAATACAGCATAAAACAAATATGCTGTATTTTATAATACCATTTGGTTGGTACAAATTACCATTATTGTTTCACTGTTAAATGATATTACTTTAAAATGACAGAATTAATCTAACTTACTTTTGTTTGTGAAATACATAGGGAGGGGATAATGACAATAATTAAATATGTACATATATAAACATAAAAGTGTTAAATTGAAAAACATGTACTTAACATTTGAAATATAATTGGAAAATGTTTTCAACCATCAGGGAAGCTAAACTTGGATCTCATTTAGATTCAAAGTTGTAGAACTTTTCTGATTCTACTACATTTATAAGGAATTCATTGTGGTAAGATATAGCTAATTGTAATAATGCCATCAGAAAAAAAATCTTGATTTTATACATAGTTAAAACCAGGATATTTTTGTTTTTTATTTTCATGTAACTTGCCTATTCTGGTTATTCAGTCTACTCTTGTAGTATTATCATTACATAATTTCAGTATACTTCCAATTAATACATAGATAGATGTGGTGTTTACTAAAATAAACAGTAAACTTGAAACATACTGGGAGTTAAGTTTCAATGCTATACAAAGCATTTAGAAATTTTGTAATAATGGAAATATATTCTGAATTGTGAAAATGTTCATATATTGACATTTAAAACAAGGATTTTTATCATTATACCTATAATAATTGAATAGTTAGTGACACATCTAAATTTTGAAAAACTATGAATATCTTGTCAATAATCATTTAAAATGTATGGATTTCAGGGCATGGTGCTTGGCACATACTCAAGAATAATAAAAGTTTTCAAATATATGAATGCCATTACATTTATAGTAGAATTAAAAAAATAATGTTCAAGGGAACTGTGGAAACATTAATTAAAAATACCTTGCTTTTATTAGATTATAACTAGTAGTGATTGTACTGTTAATACCCTATCATCCCAGGAGAATATGTTTGCACTCTAGATGTCAAAATTACTTTCTATGACAAATGTTTGTATTATTATGAGGTATCCAGTTTTTCACTAGTTTCATAGGAACCTGTAATTCACTGGCAATTTTATTGTTTGTAATTTCATGTTTAATAAGAGGTATAATATAATCCCTGGCTAGAAGATTATTATACCTGCCAAATACTTTAAGGGTGATAAAAATCAGTGATGAGGTGCCCAAAGATACAGACATCAATCTCAAAGTGTCTCATAATCAAAAGCAGTGTGAAATAACTGTCAAGGATTTTATAAAGCTCTCTTACCACTACCTTAAAGGTAATTAACTTCAAGAAACTTGTCATATACTCAACAATTACTGAGAATTTTCAAAATAGATGAATTTCATTAAATTTAAAGTAACATACTGGACCAATGTATTTTTTCATTTCTTTACTTTTACCAGAAACAGTGATATTGCTCTACAATATACATAAAGCCTGATAACACTTTACCCCTTCAGATGAAATACATTGAAAATCTGAAAAAAGTTACTAGAAGATATATATAAAACAAAGAAATTGAAACAACCATAGATCACATATAGAATATCCAAAAATAATGGTGAGTAATTTTGTATCTTCTATGAATGAAGTTAAAGCTAATTTATTATTAGTCCTATCATTTCAAACTTAAGTAATTTTTAAGGTAGAAGATATGGTATGAATTAAAGTATCCTTGTTTTGGTTTCAAGTTAGTTTAATTTATTTAAAATATATTATTGTAAACATCTTAAAATTGTAGAAAGTTAGATGGACTGGCCATGAGAGTCCTGCCTGCCTTGCCTGGGGAGCAGATCAGAGTGTCACTGTCTCACTGATGGATATTGCTATCCTCAGTATGAGGGTCTGTAACCCGAATATTGAGGCCACTATCACTGTTTCCTTAGTGCAAAAGATGAGTCTGACTAATTGTTTGTTCTTGGGAACCAAAAGTTCTACCCCAATTCAAGTCTATTTATCTTGCCCTATTATGGCTATGATCATAGAGTACACCTGTATCAGCATAGCTCTTTCTCTGCCCTTAAAGTACTTGGCCTTCCATATCTATTCAAAACTTAGAAATCCTGTAAGGTCTTGTGCTCAGCCAGGCAGCAATGAAGAAGCCAGTGAAATGGTGACTCCATGGTACAGAAGAAGAAGGGGGGAAATTGGGTGTCATTTATCTACAATCAGGCTGTCCCTGGCAATAGAAAATTTGTTCTCAGAATCTTATGACCCCCAGATAGTTCAATTAATGACATAGAACACCTAGACAACACTGGGCATCTGACAAGAGCAGAAAGCAAGAACTTTGGTTTGGCTATTTCACAGGCTTCTGAAAAGTGATCTTTAGAAATTGATGTCAAACAATGTCTGCCTCTAAAATTATGTGCTGAATGGAATTGACATTGCAGGCACTTTAACAGTCCAGAACATCTGAGATGATTGTGGATTTCAGAGTCATCTTTGAAACCTGGAAAAAAATCAGACTTCCCTTTGTAGGTATGTGAATGGAAATTATGCTGATTCTAACAGGAACCCATTCTCTTTTGATATCAGCTGACCCTAAAATTTCAGTCTTATAATTTTTTTTTCTCTGAGCTGCAAGTGTAATTTAAACCCTCAGTGTTTCTAAGGTCTATTCACAGGGTGGCTTAGTTTACAGATTTATGTAAGCTGGGGCCAGTACTATTAGTGACTGCAATTGAAAGACCCTGGCTCCAGTCATTCATGGTAAAGTACAGAAGATCAAAAAAAATAAATGAATGGAATTTAATTGTCACTAGACATTTTTTAACAATATAGGATCTTATTTATTTATTTTTCTTAAACAGAAAGTCCAGTTAAATTTTCTTCTTAGCTGTTTTCTTGTCCAGAGGACAGGAGGTGTCCTGCCCCTCCATGGTATCTGGGGCAGCCATGAGTGAAAGCACAGGATGGTGAACTAAGTATCTGGAGAGGAACAAAGCCTATTGTTGATGAGGACTGTGAAAGCTGACGAATCTCCGCACTTGCACATGGAAAATCAGTTATCCTGAGGTCATTCAGGCTCCAGCTACCTATGGCAGATCCCTAACTTTAACCTGTTGTCATGCATTTGCCACACTTGCTTATGTGGTTCTTTACTTCAAAATCTACTCAGAGCAACCTTTATCTCACATATGCCACATACGCCTCATGAGCCATGCTTCTTTTTATTTTATTTTATACCATACAACATATTCTTATTAAGCTTTCTCCCACCTCAACACTTCTCAGTTCCTTCAGACCTCCTCTACTATCCACACCTACCACTTTTCTGCCTCTCCTCAGGGGAGAATCTAAATGATAATAATAAAATAAAATATACTAAGAAAATAAAAACTAACAAATCATACTAGGAAAAGGCAAGCATAAAGAAGAGAACCTACAAAGAAACAGACATAGATGCAGATACCCATACATTTACACATTCAGTAATCCCATAAAGACACAAAACCAGACAGGTACAGGTCCTATTCATATTGCCTTACTTTTTTTGAGTTTGGATGTGCATTCAGATGTGTTTAGAAGGCCTTGCTTCCTTGGTTTCTTCCATCATTTCTGGCTCTTAAACTCTTTCTGTCTCTCCTTCCACAATTCATCCCTGAGGCAAGGAATTTGATGGAATTGTGGAATCTTCCTGTTTAGGGATGAGTTTTCCAAATCTTTTTTTACATATTGTCTGGACATGGATCTCACTGTTTTTTTCCATTTGCATAATTGTTCCAATTTGCTTTTAAAACAGTGATAAGCAAGCTACAATCCAGAAAATCAAAGAGATTAGGAGTAAGAGTCTAAGGGAAAGAGATAGATCTCCTAAGGAAATGCAAATAGAATAGATAGTTGTGGATGAAAAGTGGGTGATTGGAATGAGAGGATTGAAAGAAGAGAAGGAGGGAAAGGGATATGAAGGAGGGGATATGGGAAAAGAGAGCAAAATTATGGGCCATTTGTATTATAATATGGAATTCTAACACACTGAAAATTTTCAAGATATATACATATGTGAATATAATAAAAATGAGATCACAAAATAAAGGGGCAGACAGAGTCCCAATGGACATCTCTTGTCACCAAATGAAGCTTTATTGCAATACAAGCAAGGTATTGTATCAAATTGAATTGTTCACCAAAGTGTTCTCATGAAAACCCATAAACAAACCAGACTGTTGCCAAAGATATATGTTGCTCCCTACAAACTTATGACAATGCCATATTGCTGAAGAAAACACATACACAATTTGCTCAACATATAAAATTTGAACTGGTGCTTATACAGAGCTTTCACTACATGTTTTAGAGTCTTTGGTAAAGGAAGGTACTGTGCAGGGTAACAAAGGAAAAATGTACACATCAACCCAGCAACAAAATCTTTCATCTACAATGGTGTCCTGCCTAAATATATTCTAGTACAGTATTACAAAACTCCTGGGATAAACCAAGTAATATCTGATTTGATAAGTGACAAGGCCTACTCCACGGGATGGAGCCCATACATGGCTCTGCTTGGATGAGCAAGAACCTGAGAATAGATAGCACAGGGATCTAGGGGCAAGTTCTACTAACAGAACATAGTAATAAAAGGACTCCTAATAACATTTGGAATACCTATAAACCAGTTCCTTGCTCAGCCATCATCAGAGAGGCTTCCTTCTAAAAGACCCTACAGACCCCCCCCCCTCAAAACATGCAGCTAGCCAGCTCTCATGAGAACATCCTGTTCGCTTGAGACCCTCAGGAACCTCTCAGGACCTGCAGCTGGCCGGTTCTCATGAGAACATCCCGTTTGCTTAGGGAACAGGATGCCTATAGTCAGCACATGTGCCAAACTTAGAATATCAGCAGTTTACAAAAGAAACAATTCCCCCTATGAAGGATCCCAGCTTAACTGCTGTAACGTCATTTCACAAGGCTCTTGACAAACAAATGTAAGTGCAGAGTGAGGTCAGGGCCCCTGGCTACAAAGCAGGATATTTGTGACATAGGATATCTATACAACGGGATGTCTGTTGCCATACATCTGTGCTGGGAAAGGAAAAAAACACTTATGTCCCCTGCCTCATTCCAACCAGACCAATAACCACACATCTGCTTCTGTAATCTGCTTTGGCCGCCCTCTTTCCTATAAAAAGACCTCCTCCTAGTCTGCAGGGGGGCAAGTCCTCCGAAAGACTTTGCTGCCCTCAGGTACCTGTGTTTACCCAATAAACCTCTTCCGATTTGCATCCGCGTGGTCTCGGCCTGTTCCTTGGCTTTGGGGAGGTCTCCTCCCTAGAGAAAGTCCTCTTCGAGGGTCTTTCACTTTTATAGTATCTGTTCCAATTTTCTAACACAGCTTCAGAAGAAGAATGATAGCAGTTCCTTTTTGTGTAGATTTATTTTTTATATTTTTTTATTACTATAGTCTATCTGATGTTCTGAACAGTATAGTAAACCCAAATAAGTAGATTGTGGCTGAGATAATCATTTCCTTCCCTACCCTCTTTTTGACCCTGTATTTGTGTTCTAGCACAGAGCAACACCCAAGATACTGGAAAGTCCTGGTCTTCATCTTGGATCATAGGTTGCCACATTGTGACATGACAGATAAGATGTGAGTTTTAGCTTCTAGGTTTGTCTTTTGTGGGAGCTTTCTAAGCACTCATTTTCACCCCAAGTTACCATAAAGATCAAATATATAATGTTTTTACTTGTCAGTATGATATGTGAGCTGATTTTACTAACAAAGAAACATATCTCTCCTTTCCAGTTAAAGGTCGTGTCTAGGATATTTGAGTGGCATATCCGAAAAACCCTAGAAACTTTCAAAAAATGCTTACATTTGTTTGTAATATATAGCAATATTCAGGATACCCACGGTTTTTGGCTGGGCGTTTCTATTTAATGTGTTCTTGTAAATGGCTAAGAGAGAAGAACCTCAAAGTATTTTGTGTTATTTTAAAGATTTGTCAATTCTGAAAGACTAGATACATGTAGTTCTTAAACATTTTTTTTTGCTACAATGTCTTGGTAAATGCTATTGTGAGACTCCTGAGACTTTCACTATTGAATGGATCCCCACCCCTATGATTATTCTTGAGAAATATAAATTTTCTTTTATTTAAGCAGCATGGCAAAAATATTATTACATGAATAGTTATAAAAAGCTGGGGAGAGGATCTTTTGTTTTTGACGTTTGTAAAAATGGATTTTCAATTTTGTTGCTGAAGTGAAGTTTGCCTGAAGCAAGTTGAAAAGGCATTCAGAGCTATGTGTATTTACAATCAGAGCCTCTGCACCTGCACAACAAAGTACTGTATGTTGCTTATGACTTCAAACCTTAGCACCAAGCAGGTATCAAGTAATTTTTGATCCAAGCATGTGTGGGTATGGGTTATTTTCATTTTATGTTTTTCACTTTGAACTTAAAAATATTTCGATTCTAAAATATTAAGTAGTATTTTATGTACTTTCTCACTCCTAAAAGTGTGTGACACTTGCCTGCCATCTTTGCCTCATGTATTTGTTTTTTTTTTTTTTGTTGTTGTTGTTTGTTTTGTTTCTGATTTTTTTTTGTTTGTTTGTTTGTTTTTTGCCTCTCTCAGATAGATAGCACTCCAGGGTTACATTCAAATATCTCATAGAGAAATCACATTTGTAAGTAAGACTGAAATTAGTCAGAGGTGTGCTTTATTTATGAAAACTTTATATCAGCCAGATAGACATACTTTAAAGGTTCTAGATTTGGTGATAAGAGCTACTAATAATGTCAATCTAAATTGTTTGGAAGCAATACAGATCACTTGTGTGCCATAAATTTTATGTACCCTTTTCAATGCAGGAAGACAGCCATGTGCCCTGTTGTTTACAGAGCATCAGATTGAAGATCATTTTTCAGACAAAATGGCCCCCAGTCATTCTAGAACAAAATCTGTTCAGATGTGAATAGCATAGTTAACCTCAGGCATCCCGATGTCAAAATATGAAGCATGGCTATTTTGTGGCCTCTATATCTTCCAAAACACTATGGCCTCCATTCTATTCCCCCAGTTTAGCCCCAACTTTCATGCTAAGAACACAGGTTTAAAAACCCCGCAAAGCACACCTGTAGTATACATTTCACCTATCATCTCAGAGGGCAAAGTCTCAGAAGTCACTTTTGTGTAGACCATTCTCTATAAAGAAGACCATGTGCCTGACTTCATTTAAGTTTCACTCACTAAGACTAAAGAATCTTTCTCCATTATAGCTAGTCTGTGTCATGCCTCACTCTGATAGTCCCAGGAGCTTAACTGAAAGATTCTTCTTAGTTCATAGCTCATTGCATACAGGCATGTATAGTTCAAAAGGTCACACTTGGAGAACTTGCTGCCAGCTTGTCCCGGCTATCATCCTTCTTATAGCTCTTGATTATAGAGATAAATGGTTCCCAGTTCCAGTGTCTTTTCTAGGTTTCCCAGAAAGACCAATCCCTTGTCACTGTGCTGCCAGACACCATAATGCAGGAAGAAGAGGAAATTCCATTTTCACTTTATATTTATTTACCAAAATTCCCTGGGGTATTTTTGCAAAATGGATGCAATAAATAAGCTATATTATATAAATATATATAATATATAAATTTACATGTTTCTTGAAAGTCAAAAAACATGTGAGTGATATTTTAAGTGTTCGTTTTAAGCAAGCTGGTGTAAAACATTTGAACTCTATAGTGTTCCAGAAACTAAAGCAATCTGAGTAAACAATAGAAGTTACTTTATCCTTAATATTTAATTCTACTGGTTATAAAACTTGATAAAAATTTATGATGCAGAATATGAACCACTTTTTGATTTGTGATTTTTGCATATTGCTTGCTAAATAAGTATTCTTTGTGGCCATTTGAATCACAACTGAACTAAATCTTTTTTTTAGAAGTACTCATTTCCAAGGGTCTTCTTTCTCAGTGTACAGCAAATAGAAACTATGTGATGATTCACTTATTTCCCTTAAAAAAATACTCTAAGGCATCCAACCTTGATATGAGGTTTTGTGCTTAGACTTATTACATCTTATTATGCCTTGTTCAGCTAAAATACCGGGGTGGATGCACTTTTCTGAAGGAAAATGAATCTCGGAAAAGGAGTAGTTAGGGGGAGGTTCTGGAAGGAGTGGAAGCTGAGGTCAAAATATACTGTATGAGAGAAGAATAAGTAGAAGGAAAAAATACTATGTAGGATGCAAGTCTTCTGGTTCTTTTCTCTGAGAGCATCTTCACTTTCCTGTGCCTCCTAACGTGATCACAGAAATTGGAGGTGAGATGTTGTACAAATCATGGGAAATTACTTGTAAGAGGTTATTAAAGAGTAACCAAAAGACAGGTTGACAACACGTGGAAATTTCCAGAAGTTGAAGATAGAATGTTAGGGACAGCCAATTTCTCATGGAGGGGGCTGTTAGGTTTGCCAGCTCAGCTTGTAATGCTTTGAATGTTCCCACTTTTTCTGGTTGTTCCTAGAGATACCAAGGTGCATGAGAATGTCTAGAATGTAGATGTGGTGATGCTACACTTTCCTTTAATATGAATGTTCATCTGAGGACTTCTCTTCATTTTGTTTCAAAAAGTGCCTTCTCAAAGAAAATTTTGCAAGTCTTTAAGAAATATTTTTGTGCACTGTGATAGAGGCAGTAATAACATTTCAAAATCACAAGAATGACTGATTTATTGTGTGTGGTGTAAGAGAATGTTTTTTATATATTTTTCTCAAAGGCAAAAATAAGTAAGAAAAATATTTAAAACTGAGAGTTCTAGTATTGTTTTCTATAAAGCCAAAGTGAGAGAAAGTGCTATGTCACAAAATATGATAATTTATTCTTTAGAAAAAAATTATTATTTTCCTTTATGCTTTCAATCACTATATATGTTGGAGACCTGTTGGAATGAGATCCTGAAATTAATAGTCATTAATATTTTATTGTTATACACAGATCATGGTTTAATTTCTTTTTTTTTGTTATCACTGATTGCACTGGTACATAACAGAGAAGCTTACTCATAGGGATATCAGTTGCTATGCGTACTATTCTGTTAGTATGCATTTAAATATGTAGATGCGATTTCTTTTATTATAAGGAAAATTTAAACCTTATTTTATAATAGTGAGATTATCATTACATGATTCATCATAACACTAAGGTACAATTCTGATTATTTTTTTATATTCTTCCAAAGTATTAAATCCTTTTTATTTAGGAATCCTTAACCATCAAGTCACAACTTACATTACCATTCCCATTCATAGCTTTTAGTATAGTTATAGCTAATAGTGTATCTTGTGATGTACTGTTATTTCCATTGTTTTTGAATATGGGACAGTCTTTTACTTAATTCACTTTAGTATTATTAAAACTTAACATCAAGGACAGCATAAAGTTTATAGCTATTTAAATAAAACTAAATTAGTGTGTTATAAGGGCTGATACAATTTTAAAAAGAGCATAATAATTTCGAACTCATGGATATCCCTGAAGGATATAAAAATATCAATGAATATTTTCTTACTTTAAACAATAACACAATCAAAGTATAACTTTCTTTTCTATTTTAATTTTTTCCTTAATGAACATACAGACAGATAGAAAAATAGACAACTGCAAATGTACTATTTCTGTAGTTTAGAATTAAAGTTACATGTACTCTAAAATGTTCAGTTAAATTGAAGGAGGTATGGCAGGAATAATTCTTTTAATATTAAAATTTATTGATTTCAAATAATGAGAAATTATAGTGATATTAGAATCCATTCAACAATAAAATACTTATTTCTGTACTATAACACCAAACAAATAATTGCAAATGATGGGGTCACGGACCTTAAAAGAGAACCTGCTACTGCCACATTCTTAAACAAGTATAATTCCTAACTGCATTCAAAATACTTATCCTGGGCCATTCTGTTTTCTAGCTGCCATACTTGGAAGCCCAAGGTTTGCAGTGCAGAAGCAGTGTCAGCCCCTTCTCTTGAAGCCAATAGGGAGTTGGAAGAGGTGGGATTCCACAGGAACAGGACTCTTTGGCTGTCTGCTTCAGAATTGGGAGCTTTGGCTCACTGACTCCATCTTTCATATGTCAACACTCATGGTGAAAAGAGAGCTAGCTGTTGGTTCCTTGGTATTGACTACCATGCCGTCCTCTAATACCTTCCTTGGAATACCTGGGATATGCTGATCTCAAAGGGCTTTCACTCATTTCTTCTCTAGCAGCATATGTTTTGAAAAATATTATTTATGTATTTATGTATTGATTTTTTCTACCCTGGCTATAGAGTGTTTCTTCCTTAAGTCACAGCATTGCCTATAGGAGTGTTCTTTACAGTCAGTTAGGGGATGGGAAAGAGACCAAAGTTGCCTTAGGAACATACTTGTTGGCCATAATGTGGATGCCAGGGCACCTGCAGCACCAGCCAGAGCTAAATAGTGAAACACTGTCTTGAAAAACCTAAATAAATAAATAAATAAAATTATTTTCAAAGTAGTTTTAAAGAGAAATAAATTAATAACCTTAAAATATAAATGTAAGATGAGATTTAAATTTTGATGTGTATTTAAGTGGAAACTAGAAATGTGATCAAATGGACACATTAAGATGTAAAAAAGTAGGAATTGAAATAAAAGATAACTGTGTGCAGTAGTTTATGCCTTCCTTTCCTGGACTTGGGAGGCAGAATTTTTCTGTAGTTTGTGACCATGGAAATTTTTGTCTACTTACAGAGATTCAGATCAATGTGAGCTACATTATTAATTCCTGCCTCCAAAACCCAAAATCTGAAATATAAGAACTTAAAAAAGGATATGATCTTTTTCTCCAAGACCAAAAAAATACAATGAAAGATGTCAATGTATATAGAAGTATAGATAAAAGGTGAAAGCAGGAAAGAATGCACTAAAAGAAAGGAAAGAAGGGAAAATAAAGGATAAATAAAAAAAGCAGATTAAATTATCTAAATTTACAGAATAAATAAATAATCATTGACATACTGTTTCATAAACTCTAAAAGGCATACAATCAGAATTACAATTTGAAAAGAATAACAAGCTTTTAATCAGCTTCTTGCTGTAATGTGATAAGAACTAATAAGAATATTAATAAAGCGACATTTATGATTCGGGCTCCAGTTCCCCCCCCCCCCCAGGCTTCAGAAAGCCAAGCAGATGTTTGCTCGGTTCCCGCAGCATAGCTCATTGTTTTTCCCAGGAGGAAAGTAGGAAGAGGCTGGGGACAAGCACAGTTCTGTCAGCTACAGCCAGAGAAAAATGGAGACGTGTGTGTGTGTGTGTGTGTGTGTGTGTGTTTGTGTGTGTGTGTGTGTTAGGTTGGGTTAAATCTGAGTTTGGTTGGATTGGGCTTTATTTAAAGGATTGATTCAGCGACAGAAAATTTTATCATCCACCTAGAGCTGCCCCCCCCCCCATCCACCTTCTCTCACCCTTGCCTGGCAAAGTTTAGTGTCTTTGATGGGTCTCTCTGGAGTAGTCTTTGTGCTTTTCCGTTTTGTTCGGGATCAATAGGTTGTTTGAGAGCAAACTCAGCTCCGGGGTTGTTTGTTCAAGAACAATACAATCAGAGGTTATTTCTTTAGCCACACACCAAAGCACGTGCGTACAAAAGAAGAGAAATAAAATGCATTTTGAATTTCATATTCCACAGTAACAGGGTCTGGGAATTATACTCACTAAACGGGTTATAAAAGTCCGATTAACACGAATTTCAAAATAATTTTGCATGGAGCCCAGACTAGCATTAGGTGACGTATTTCTGCTCTGTGTCTTTTTATTATTGGTGTTGTTGTTATTGAATTGCTTATTTTTAAATAAGAAATCAAATCCTACAGAAAAAAATATAAACAATTTTTAAAAAAAAGAATATTAATAAAGAACAATGTCCAGAAATACCATCAATTATGACAATTACATATCATGAAGTTGTAATACTCTTACAATTTCTCTAATTTGAAATACTTTTTATGGCAGAATTTCAAAGATACGGTAGAATTACAAATACTCAACTATATAATATGACAATTATTCTTAATAGGAATGAGAATTTGGTATCAACAGAAGATATTCAGTGCCTATAATAATGCCTGTATCATATATACACTAGACAGAATTTTTAAACTGATTGTTGGTAAATCTTTTAAAAATATATAATGCTAAAGTTGTACTTTTCTTGTATTAAAAGATCAATAATATAAAGTAAGAAATGCATTTTTCTAGTAGAGGTACACACTAAAAGCCATTTTGAATTGTCTGTCTCCAGTTTTTTTCTCAGATTTATGTTTAATAACTTCCCACATTGTACTTAGTTACTTGATTTACTTATATAAAACTTTAGATAAACTCAGTGCTATGAAATAGCTATTTCATTTATGATTTCACATGCAGTATTTCAATTGCAATAATTCATATGCAAATTCAAAATACATTGTGCATTAAAATATTCCAGATTATACAGAAATGGAAATGATGATATCCTCCTAAAATATTTTTTTCAGTGTAAGGGAAAAGTAACATTATAAAAGCAAGAAATAAATCTATATTTCACTTTGACAAAGTGGCAAAAAGTACCTGTAAAAGCATTTCTGAATAAGGAGACAATTCTAGTTGCTGCAGTGTTTAACTGAGTTATATTTTGAGTTTTATATAACACAAGGTCTTTCATATTCAAATAATTTGTAAAAAATAATTTCCTAAATTTGTAAAGATAAGATGTTAGCAATTAGCTTCAGAAAGGATATAACTTATATTCAGAAACAAGTTTCTTCTTGTAGGCAACTTGTTTAAAAAGACATCATTACTGGCTCAGTTCATCTCATTGAAGAGGACCACAT
Organism: Alexandromys fortis; assembly: GCF_014885135.2. Taxonomy (NCBI): domain Eukaryota; kingdom Metazoa; phylum Chordata; class Mammalia; order Rodentia; family Cricetidae; genus Alexandromys; species Alexandromys fortis. The sequence goes on from NW_026068231.1 coordinate 543,877, forward strand.
GACTATTTTTGTATCAATGTAGTAATTTTGTGCTCATTTTTGGTGGTCATTTATAAAGTTTAGTGAATGACAAAATAATTCTTTCTGTGATTGAACATCCATTCTTTTGCATTATATCAGCAAACAGAACAGTTCTTCAAGCATGATCCTCTTAGAGTATCATTTGCTTATTCTACTAAAAACTACTTACCATGCACTAGTCAAAAACATTATGGTGTAAAGAGATTTCACATGCTTTTACTCACTGAATTATACATACTGTAGTGAACTGCTTGCACTGCTTATTTTAAATACCAGAGCTAATCAAATACATTGTGCTGTAGAATGAATCAGATACTGAAGACACAGGATTTATGTGCTGAAGCTTTTCATACCATGGGATACAATTACCCATTACTGCAGAGAATATATTGAGATATTTTAAGGCAATATAGAAACTTATAGGCATTTAACTACTCTCAGAGTACTTTTTGTCTTTATTTTTGATCAATAAGATTGAATAATGAGAAGGATAATACTAATGATGATGACAAGAAATCAAGTCTTTTAAATACAACCCAACATGGAGATAAATCACTTATACATATCTACAGTCCTTCTTTTCCAAATATAACTTGCAAGATAAGATGAGAAATACAAATTACAATCCTGGGCATGAGGACTAAAATAAGTGTTACATTCAATTGCTAGAAAAATGTATAATGTAACTACTGCCTTCCTCATAGAACTTTTTCTCACATATCAAATTAAAATGCTGGAAGGACTCAAAGTTAGTGATAATTTATGAAAATATAAATATTCTTACTTTGTTAATATAGTATAGACATATTAATTTGGTTATATGGATAATAGAAGACCTCCTATGAACAAAACCTCTAAAAGAATAAAGAAATAGCCCATAGATTTCACATTCTATATACTATGGAAAAAATAGAAAAAAATAGCTGAGACAGAAAGTATTATTATGTTTACGTAAGAGCACATTTTTGTCTGTAATTTTTATTGTTCTTCAATAATTTTATACATATATGGAATTAATTATCATTCACTCCCTTTATCTACACAACTCATTTTACTAACATCATTTTTCTTCATCTTTTCTTTTTTTATTCTTCTTTTACAATCATCTGGGGTCAAATAGTATTGCCCCATGTGCATGATATGTGTCCCTCCACCAGAGCATGGGTAACTAAGGCACAGAATAGCAAATATCACACTCTCTTTCTCCCATATGTGTCCTAGTATCAAATCATCTTCTTGTGTCTTTAAGATACTGGATTAATATAAGGCAGAAAACTAGATCACTAGTGGGGAAATATATTTCAGAAAATAGCAAGTTATAGGTAAAATGAAACTAGAGAGTTTGAAAACTGAGGTTAAAAAAATTTCTATAGCAGGATGGAACATAGGAATGTGGGGAAAGTCAGGCTGTGGGAAGAACCAAAGGAAGAATGCAAGAAAAAGCAATATATAAGCATTCTATCTCACCACCCAGTTAAGATGTATAAGGAAAGTTATTAGGATTCATGTGATAAGATAGAAGAACAAGAGATAGTGAAGGGACAAGAAGGTAGGATTGATGAACCAGAAATGTTACAGAAAAGTAGTGCATAGTAAACTAATTTCAAAATAATATATATATATTATTTTGAAATTAGTTTATACACACACATGATGGGTTTTTGGCCTTTATGGTTTATTAACTGAAAATCACAGTGAAAAATGTGGAATACTTCCTTTTGAGTTAATTATCAGGAAGGTCCCATAGGTCTCCAAAACAATACAGGCTATTGCTAATGTCCTTAGGCACCCAGCATAAGCTAGATCCTAAAACCCATGGCTTAAGCCTTATCCATACTTTCATTTATGGATATAGAGGAAATGATCTTGAAATGGCTGGGGAACTCTGTTGATTAGCTTTCATAGTGTTTGGACGTGTTTTCAAACTTATTGAGGGATAAAAGATGTCAACAGTCTCATCCATGCTAGATTCTGCATATTATATAACACCAAATTGTCATGGCAGAGTTCACAAGTCAAATGATATACTTGCTCATATGTTACTAAATGGAATTGCTATCTCTTCTTTATTGAGCACAGTCAAGGTTTTCTCCCCATATCTCCAGTGTCTGAGTTACTTATCTATTTCTGTTAGGACATACCATGCTAAGACAGCTCTATAAAGGAGAGAATTTAATTGGTGATAGGCACCTAGTTTTAGAGGGTTACTTTATGATCACGATGGGAAGCAGGCAAATGTGGTGCTGTGTCGTGTCCACCCTCGACCAGCAAGGAAAAGCACAACACCCGGAGCTCTTCTTGCAGCAGTTTTCAGGACTTTATTCACATCAATCTATCTCCTTCTCTCTCTCTCTCTCTCTCTCTCTCTCTCTCTCTCTCTCTCTCTCTCTCTCTCTCGGCAAACCTCTCCCAGCCCTTAAGTAGGCATGGGCTGCCAACCCTGAACTGCCAGGTGGGCACTGCCCATAGGTTCACGCATATGCAGGGAGCTGATAATCATTGCGTGATCATAGCATAGATCAGGCCTTAGCCATCTCAGGAGTTGATTATATATCTCCATCAGGTGTGACACCACACAGCTCGCTACAGTGCTGGACCAATAGCTATGAGATTTACATCTTGACCTGTAAGCAATAGGCAGAGAAAGAGAAAGAGAGGAGGAGAGAGAGAGACAGAGAGACAGAGAGAGACAGAGACAGAGAGAGACAGAGAGATACTAGGTCTGGAATGGGCTTTTGAAAGCATAATGTCCATCTCCTGTAACATACCTCATTCAACATAGTCAAAACTATTCCAATCAGGTCATACCAGCAATCCTTCACAAGCTGTTTTACTCCTTTTTTTTTTTTACTAATAATTTAAATGTATGAACCTATGGAGTACATTCTGTTCACACCACCACACTGAGATTATGGTTGGGAGGTGGTGGCGGGGAGGAGGAAGAAATCTTTAATAAATAAATGAATTAAAAAAATAAAAAAATAAATTTTTACCTAAGAGAAATGTTGAGTTTGTAAATTTCAATGTAATTCATAGATTATAATGGTAGTTTGACAAAATATGTGACTTTCAGATTCCTATCCTAAGACTCTAAGACAAAGTCTTTAAAAGAAAATGCCAATAATTTACCAGTAGCACTATAACATTTTATTAACAAAAATCTGTAGCAGTATGAGGTTTATATTGAAAAAGATGTAATAATGGAGAAATCCTACATTAAATTATATATATATATGTGTGTGTGTGTGTGTGTGTGTGTTTCTAATAACATCAATCACCATTTCATTCTCTTGTTTTATATGCAATATGTTTTATTTGCTGAAACCATCAGTGAGTAAATATATAATGAGACTTGGTTTAGTTCATAATTTATGCAACACTTCCCATTACAAACATACACCACTAAAGCTTATGTTTTGAAGCATTAGTTCAAAGCATAAGCTTCTCTTGGTGTTATTGAAAGGTAGTGGGTCTTTATAGGGTAAAGCCTACTGAAATCTCTGCTAGTAACACAAGGGTTGCTCTTATAAAGGATATTGAGAACCTAGGCCTTTCTTTTTCTCTTTTTCATGTCAAGGCCACAAATTGAGCCCTGAACTACATGTTATGCATGCTATGATACCACAAGGGAAAAACCAAGAAGCATAATCAATAATGAACTCAAATATTAGAAGCAATAAAATGAAATATACTCTAAAATTCTTGAGAAGATGTTTATCTCAGCTGGGAATGGTGGAAGACACCTTTAATTCCAGCACTTGGAAGGTAGGGGCAGGCAGAACTCTGAGTTCAAGGTCAGCCTGGTCTAAAAAGAGTCCCAGGAAGTCATAAATATTACACATAGTAAAATCTGTCTTCACACACACACACACACACACACACACAGAGAGAGAGAGAGAGAGAGAGAGAGAGAGAGAGAGAGAGAGAGAGAGAGAGAGAGACACACACAAAGACACACACATACAGATACACACACACACAGGGCATGATGAAATATGCAGTAAAGATATAAAACTAGGAAAAATCATTCTGAGTGAGGTAACCCAGATCCAGTAAAAAAACATCATATGTACTCACTTATAAATGGACATTAGCTATTAAGTAAAGATAATTATGATACAATCCACAGACCCAGAGACACTTGGAAACAAGGAGAGATCAATGCAGGGAGATGCATGGATCTCCCTGGGAAGGAGAAATAGAATAGACTTTGAGGGTAGATTGGGACATTGGGGATAGGAACAGAAGGCATCAAGGCACGCTGGGGAAGGATGGAGGGAGAAAGTAGTCCTAGGAGAGTCAAGTGGAATTTGGTGACATTTGTGGATTAATGTGGAAACCTAGCAGTGGAAGCTCCCAGGAATCTGTGAGGGTAACCCTAATAGTGATTCCTAGTAATGAGAAATATGGAGCCTGAAGCAGACATCTTCTGTAACCAGGCAAAGCTTCCACTGGTGGGGCTAGGACACCAACCATGCCAGAAAACCTTTGACCTACAATTTGTCCTCCCTGCAAGTTAATGCTGGAATAATTGTGGCAGAGTCTTGTCTAAGCAATGACTGGCCTAAGATGAGACCCAAGTCATGAGAGTGAGTCCATGCCCTACAATATCCAGATGGCTAGGAACTAGAGGTTAGATACCAAAGAAACCTCAACAAAACTGAATGTGACTGGTCAAGAAATTGTCAATGAAATTTTCCTAATATATTCTGCGATACTCACAGATCAGGGCCTAGTCCTATCATCAATCAGAGAGACTTTCTAGAGCAACTGATGGGAGCAAATGCAGAAACCCACAGTTAAACATTTGGGAGAGCTCAGAAAATGCTGTGGAAGAGTTGGGGCAAGGATTGCAGGAACAAAAAGGGTTAAGTACACCATGAAAATAATACTCACAGAATTAACTAAGCACTGCTTCCAGGGTCTCACAGAGACTAAAGTGAAAATCACAGAGCCAGAAGGGGTATACAGTATATCTTCTGCATATACCTTATGTTTGTGTAGTTTGGTGTTCTTGTGGGAATCCTAACAGTGGGAATTGTGGTATTTCTGACTCTTTTATTTCGTTTTATGACCCTCTTTTTCCTACTGGATGTCCTTTCTAGCCTAGTTTGTGCCTAGACTTATTGTAACTGGTTATGGTATTTGGTTGATATCCTTGGGTGACCTGCTTTTTTTTTTTTTTTTTTTTTTTTTTTTTTTTTTTTTTTGAGATGGCAATGGGAAGAGTGCATCTGGGGGAGAGTTAGGACTGGGAGGTTAGAGGAAGGAAACTGCATTTGCTATGCTATGTATTATATTAGAGAATAAAAAATAAAAATAAAACAGGATAATTGTCAGGATCCATGAGAAATACAGCAGGTAATAATAAGTGTTCAACAGGCTGACCTACCAGATGAGTTATTCTCTGATAGTAAGCCACACCTGGAAAAGCCATAGGGTTAGAGCCTGTGGAAATCAGTTGCTCCTGTCTGTAATTTCTTTCATGAGTCACTTCATTTCTTCCCTAAGAACTTCCTTTATTACCTAATAAAATCTTTGGTTGTTTCCCCACTGCTTGTGTGTTAATCTCATAAAAATATTCCAGCTACTGAAAATATTCCATCTCCTGTGAATGGTCAGGAAGATGGTGCTTCATTTGACTGTATAATTTTGATATATAGAACATGTGATATTCAGAAAGTCCGGTTTTATCCCCTGCTTTTTCAGTCGCAGTCCAGCTGTCCTTGGTGAGCTCACAATAGATCAGCCCCACTGTCTCAGTGGGTGGGTGCACCCCTCGTGGTCCTGACTTCTTTGCTCATATTTTCCCTCCTTCTGCTCCTCCTTGGGACATTGGGAGCTCAGTCCG
>NW_026068231.1:556651-570561 GCF_014885135.2 Alexandromys fortis
GATATGAACATGTGATAATCTGCTGGCCTGGTCTATCACCTGGGTACCCTGTTTCTTTAAGAAATAAGCCCCACCCACTCACAACCCCCCCTTTCTGCTGAGGCTGAGGCAAGTGGAATCTCTCTCCCTTTCTTCTGGAGAGGCAGCTTCTACCTCTCTCTTCTTCCCTCTTTCTCTCCTTATCCATTCTCCTTTTCCCCTTCATAACACACTAAATAAACTCTATACCTAAACTCTCTCTCTCTCTCTCTCTGTCTCTCTCTCTCTCTCTCCATTATGTATCTGCCTGTCTCTCACGCTTTGCAGTCTCCCACTTACCAAGGGGATCTTCTGAGTCCTAGGGGAACTGCTGAGATCTCAGGTGACCTTCCCTGCCCCACATAAAAACACTGCCCCTGTGGGACCGGACCCCTACCACCTGTTTTAAATGATAGCATTGGTGACAATGACTGAGTGGTGCATTTGTTTTTTTGGGCCCAGGGACCGTCAGATTATTTTCAGGATACTGTCCCCTTTTGGCCTAGTGCCTCTCCTGTGACTGCCCTTTCACAGGCTCTGCCCTAGCACTGCACTCACTGAGTAGTGCATTTGCTTGATTTAAGGATCTCTTTCAGGATACTGTTCCCTTCTGGTGACCTAGTACCTCTCAGGCAACTGGAATTTCTCGGCCCCCATTATCTTGTGGATGAATGGATAACAACCTGAGCTAGTTGTTTATTTTTCTGCCTTACCCATGGGAAACAGGGTGACATTTCTAACTTCTACCAGCCAATGGCTAAATTTAAAGAGTTACACCATATGGATAACCATGGCTTTCACCATTTTCTTTGAGTTTAAGAAAGCAAGGAGCCAAAGGTTCCACCCCTAGTTCCACTCCAACTAGTGGATGTAAGGCCCCACCTCAGCCAACTTCCTCTCACTCACTTTTCATTTAAATTTATGTGGAACTTAAAGTCAACTATGTGTAAATGTATGTATACTTACTGTTAAATGTTTTAAGTTCATTATATCTCATTTCTGACTAAGAAACCAATAAGTCCCATAGTTTAAATTGGTACGTACTTTTAAGTCTCTTACAAAAATACTTTATATGTAATCCAATCCTGCTTTAAAATATATTAAGCTGTTCTCCATTATTGTCAGCTCTACCCACTAAGTTTCTATTGTAAACAGTTTCTTTTTTATTCTTTGTCTTTTACAAGTAGAAATCTTACCAGTTAAGTTGAGAGCCAGTGCAGTCAAGCTTAGAGCCAGCTCTCCAGGCACCTCCTATACTGTCGTGATAACTTATCTGTACCTGATAAACAACCCTCAACTGCTCAGAGATCTGGGGAATATGGCATTTGATTTTTTAATTATTTTAAGTCTTTTTATAGCAGAGAGACAGGTTGGCTCCTAGCAGCAGAACTCTATTTCCTCCAAAGAAAGAAGACAGGTGGGTATAGACAATTTATACTTATAACAGGAACAATTCATCAGGATGAAGTAAATTCTGTGTTGAAATAAGAAGCGGTGGGGCTGCGTCCCCAACACCCCGGCCGCTTGGCTAGCTCATGCCCGAAATAACAACACACAAACTGTATTCATTTAAAGAACTGCTTGACCCATGAACTCTAGCCCTTACAGGCTAATTCTCGCACCTTGTCTAGCCCATTTCTAATGATGTTTGTAAGCACCCCAAGGTGCGCTTACCGGAAAGATTCTAGCCTAAGTCCATCGTGGGTTGCAGCTGCCTGGGAGAGCTGAGCATGGCGTCTCTGCTCCAGCAGAGCTGTCGGGTCTCTCCGGGAGCAGAGCAGAGTCTGACCTCACTTCCTCTTCCGCCCAGAATTCTATTCTGTTTACTCCTCCCATCTATGTTCCAAGCCATGAGGCCAAGCAGCTGGTTTATTATAACTTAACCAATGAAATCAACAGATTGATATATGACACTCCCACATCACTTCCCCTTTTTCTGTTTAAAAAAAAAAAAAAAAAAAAAGAAGGCTTTAACTTAACATCCAAAACTCTAGAAATGACAGAGACATCTCGCTGCCTGGACAGTCACCCAAAGTTCCTCTGTACCGTTGGGGCATCCATCTTCGGCCTACAGGCCCATAGTTTCCAGCAGACATTTCCACAAAGCAGGAAATTTCAAAGGCAGTCACTATCTGCTTGTCCTGAAGAATGTCTTGCAGACTCTTTCATGAATCAGGAACCCCGAAAGATCATCTCACCTTTAGGCAAGTTCAGCAGTCCTCTCTCTGCGGGTTCTCTGTGTCCAGTTTATGCAATAGTCCAGGCAAGAGCAGTTTCTTGCCCAAATGGCTATCAAACTCCATAAGGATCCTCTTCGATGCCCATCTTCCTCTTGAAGTAGATTGGTGCTGCCAGGAGCAGAGTGTCTCATTGTCATGAAAAGTCCTAAGTTATTAAAACATTTAAAATGCCATATTCTATAATCTTTGAAAAATATGAAGAATGCCTATCTAAAATATATCTATGCACATCTAGAAAATCTTAACTAACATAACTACAAGCTTAACTACTATTAATGATTATTCATTAACAACCTATATACATTCAAAATTGACCTTAAATCTCTATCAATAAAGCAAAATCTATACTAATGCAAATTATTCATATCTATATCATATCCCCCTTTAAATGTAAAAGAACATTTATAAACCATATTTGGGAACATGGGCGCAGTTTTTTCTCTCCAAACTGCTTCCTGCTGAATGGGGGCGTCGTTAATTAGGTCTTTCATGGTATAACCTGTGTGCTAGTTTCATCTCAGTTGGCAGTTGAGCGAAGCAATTTTCTGAAGGTATTCACAGCAACCGTTCAGGAGGGCGTGGTCCATCATACCATATCGGAATAGAAGAAATGAACAGGGTCTCATCCTCTGTGAAAACAAAAAAAGAAACTCCTTTCCAAAGTATCATGTCCTTAGATCCAAATTTCAAAGTCAAGGCATCAAAATCTCTACGATGGATTAGTTCAGCAGCATTTATAAACAAATATCTTTTGGCAGCTGTTGCTCCTTCCTCAGCATTCAAACAATTCAAAGAGAGCATAATAGTATACAGTATCAAGATTCTCTGTGTATTTTCCATCTTTGTACGCTTTATTTTAACCTCTATTTCGTTTATTTTTACTTTTATATTCTCTGTATCTCTTTGACCTGGAATAACTCTGTAGACCAGGCTCTCCTTGAACTCTCAGAGATCCGCCTGTCTCTGCCTCCCAGGCATTGGGATTAAAGGTGTTTGCTACTACACCTTGAACTCACAGAGATCTGTTTGTCTCTGCCTTCTAGGCACTGGGATTAAAGGCGTGTGCTACCACACCTTGAAGTCACAGAGGTCAATCTCCCTCTGCCTCCCAAGCGTTGGGATTAAAGGCGTGTACTACCACACACAACTTCTCTTTTTCTTTTTTTTTTTTAAGAACTTTTAACTTTTAGCTTGCATATATTTTTAACACACTGTAAATCATTTAAACATTTTCTTTGTCTTTGAATCTCTTTACTGTATATCTCTCTTTTTCTGACCACACGAGCCTTTAAATTACTGAGCAATATGAGTAGGATTAAAGCCGTGGCTTTGCCAGCTAGATCCAGTCCATTCCTTAGCTTTCCAGCCTCATGGCGGAGATACAGGCTGTAGCCATGTTTATAGCCACAATTCTATGGCGTTTCAAGGTCCCTGCCAGCCAGCGAGCTACAACAGACAACAGTCAAGTCCTCTCTCGGTAGTTGGCCCTCCTGCCTCAGTCAGAGTTTGCCCTGGCAGGACGGCCCAGAAAGCCGGCATTTTTAAACAGCACAGCTTTTTTCCTGCTACGGCTGAAAACCGAAAAGCATGCGTTCAGCTTTTCACCAACACCGTTTAAGTGTTTCGTGGCAGGACCTCTTAATGAGCTGCAGGGTTTTGCAGCTGAAGCTGAGTCAGGAAGCCTCTCTTAGATGAGAGCGCTTGCTTGCCTCTAGCAAGCGGAGCAGACCCAAGAAATTTCTGCTACCAAGAAAACATGCTTCACTCCATTCTTTCCCAAGCTTTCTCAGGCTTTTTGTGGATTCAGTTAGCCACACGTCTGGGCGCCATCTGTTGAAATAGGAGCGGCGGGGCTGCGTCCCCAACACCCCGGCCGCTTGGCTAGCTCATGCCCGAAATAACAACACACAAACTGTATTCATTTAAAGAACTGCTTGACCCATGAACTCTAGCCCTTACAGGCTAATTCTCGCACCTGGTCTAGCCCATTTCTAATGATGTTTGTAAGCACCCCAAGGTGCGCTTACCGGAAAGATTCTAGCCTAAGTCCATCGTGGGTTGCAGCTGCCTGGGAGAGCTGAGCATGGCGTCTCTGCTCCAGCAGAGCTGTCGGGTCTCTCCGGGAGCAGAGCAGAGTCTGACCTCACTTCCTCTTCCGCCCGGAATTCTATTCTGTTTACTCCTCCCATCTATGTTCCAAGCTGAGGCCAAGCAGTTGGTTTATTATAACTTAACCAATGAAATCAACAGATTGATATATGACACTCCCACATCAATTCTGTGATTTTTTTTCTGGCCTTTTGAGTTACCCTCACCACAATAAGTACATTGCTTACTTTTCCTGGATATGTGAACATAACACATATTATTGATTAACTAAACACTCACTTCTGAACAAATATCAGAAAAATAACAAAAATTAGTACACATTTTTTTCTTCTGTTTAAAATTGTGGCTTTTCAGCTGGGTGGCAGGGCAATATCTATGAGTTTGAGGCCAGCCTAGTCTACAGAGTGAGGTCCAGGGCAGACTTCAAAGATATAGAGAAACTCTATTAAAAAAAAAAAACTGATTTTTATTGGGTCAGCATCTACTATATCAAAACGAACCTGAAATGATAAATCTAAAAAGAAAACACACAGAACACTTTTTTCAAGATAAAATGATAATTTGAACTAGAAAATATACATTTCAATCTTTCCCCTTATTTAAGCAACAAAAATCAAGTACAATTTTTGAATGTCCACTAAAAAATCAGGTTTGATTGAGAAAGACTCACTGAAGTCCTGACCTCAGGCATGCAGAAATATAAACATAAAACAAAACATAAAACAAAAGATCTTTGGCTCACTTGTATACAATAGAGTCTAAATTTATTAATGCAGATATGTATGTTACTTTAAAATATTATATTTTTTTCAGAATGAAAGGACTATACATCAACGAAAAGGAATGACCCAGAAGATCCAGCATCTCAAAATGCCTGTGTTACAATCTCTTTAGAACTCTTCATCCAGAACAGCTTCAAGATGGCTGGCTGGGATAATCCTACATCACAGAATACTCCAGTCAGGACTAGACCATAATCTTAATTTTTCTTAGGTTCTAAAAATTACCAGATCCAGAATCAGCAAGAAGGATACTAGAGAATGGTACTAACACTCCCAAAATATGGGTTATAGATTGCTATTATAATATAAAGGGAGGGGTTGGTTACAAGTTGCTACTGGTAATGGTCAGGAAAACAGCTAACAAAAAAAAAAAAAAAGATTAGATTCAGGGATCCTCTTCTGAAATGGAAAAAAGGGACATGTAGAAATGATAGGATAAAAGGACAGATTATTAAAACTTTTAACAACTGTTTTTAAAAAAGCAGCTACTAGTCTTAAATAGATTACATGGGTATGGATTTTTGTAGATTGATACAAAATTGAGGTTATTTTTGTTATACTATAAATGTATGATACTAGAAATATATTATCTGATTTAAGATATTATTTTATATTGATTCAATTTTAAGGTTATTTTTGTTAGAACATACTTTACTATGTTTCTATTCTTGTTTGAGTTATTCTACCTATGTAGATGATTTAACAATATAATGTAAATTTCTAGTCATTGGAAGTTATTACAAAATATTTAGAAAAATGAAATGCAGGTTAGTAGAGAGTCAACTATTACAATCAAGATCAAAGTCATGTTATATACGATTTCAAGGACAAACAGAGATCTATTTTATATAGACAGATTGTCATCCAACACTTCACAGATCTACAAAACTAGCCTTGCCTCATTTACTGACAGTTATTGTCCATTTTTAAAGAGCAAAATGCAAGAGAAGATGTTGTGGTTTCTGGTTTCTTTGGGGGACAAGCCACACCCACTCCCATTACCTCTGACCACCATTTTGCCTCCTTTTTCCCTTCCTGTTCCCTTGGTGTGTGCGCGTGTCTCTCTGTCTCTCCGTCTCTCTCTCCCTCAATAAATGTTTTATGGCTATTCTCTGTGTCTATGGGTCTGCTTACATGCCTCCCCTACTGTTGGGAATTCCGCTCCCGCTGATGGTAACTCTGCTGCTGCTCCAGTGCAGGACTCTGGAGCCAAAGCCTGGCACCCGCCCGCCCCGCATTTTTTAAGAACAACAGAGGAAGACTGCTAAACTTTGTAAAGACAAGGCATGACAGTGTTTCAAAATTCCTGCTTCACAGTATAGTCTGTCCAATATGCTAGGCCTTAAGCCAAAAAGGTATTAAGACAAAGATGGATGCCCCATTGTTACAGAGGAACTAGAGGTGACCATCCAGGCAGCTTAACGTCCCTGATATTATGTAACATTTTACCTTTCTAGAGTCTTAAAGGAGTTAAATGCTAGATAATTAGAGTTATAATTTTTCTTTGTTATGATAAAAGGAGGGTATAAAACTGTAGATTAACCAAGATAATATAGATAATAGAGTGTTTTCTCTCATTTTTCCAAATACAAGTATGTTTGATACCATAACTGTAATTCGTATTTGATAACTGTTTTGTTGTATATACTTTTATGATGATAAACATTAAATATGATATTACTTTTTAATTAGACACAAGGGGAAATTCTATGGAAAAATAATTCTGTATACTCTGTGAAAATATGTTGCTATGCTATGTTTAATAAACAAGCTGGCCAGTTAATAGCTGAGCAGGATAAAGTTAGTGTGGAAAGCCAAAGGGAGAATGATGGGAAGAAGAAGAGGAGACACCAGCCAGTCATCAAGGAAGTAGGATGTGTAGAAAATGAGGCAACAAGCAATTAGTTACATGGTAAAGCATAGATTAGAAATATGGGTTAATTTAAATGTAAGAGTTAGGTAGTAAGAAGCTTAAGCTATTAGCCAAGCATTTTTAAATTATATTAAGACTCTGAATGATTGTTTGAGAGAGGTTGTTAGATAGGAAAACTCTGCTTGCATTCATTATTTTTCCCATCAAATAAAACAATTTGGATAGCTATTTATTTTGTGAAATAGTTCAGATTAGCAAGAAAGTGGAAAAATAGAAAAAAATGTCAAGGTTTTTTCATGATAGAAAAATTATATAGGATAATTATCATATTTTTCTTCCATTATATTGAATTTTTGTTATAGGAAATATAATCCAATTTGTAGCTTTTATCAACCCTAGCAGTTATTATAGTAGGAAAGCAAAATTAATTTTAATACCTAAGATTCTATCAAATAACATCAACCAACTACTTCTGACAGAGTAATTGTTAGCAATATAATTAAGTGATTCAATCTGATTAGGTATTTTTTATTTACAATCACTTTGATGATTGGGGTTTCTATAATTTTATGCTATTTAAGTGCTGATAAGTTGTTTGACATTAGAAGTGCTGTTCTCAGTTAAGTCAACAAAATTTGCCCTAATAAAAAACAAAGATAAATGGGTTAACCTCAAACATAAATTCATGCATGGAACACACATTAGTTTTAAAAGCACTTACAAAATTTGGTAAAGGGCCTACTGCATTTCTGCACAGTAAATGTCTCCAAATATATATAATTTCCTAAATTTGGTCTTTCATTATTATTGTGGATAATTACTTTTATCTCTAGTTTTAAATTACTCAGGTAAAACAAAAGAGTACACTGCTAGTCAATGACAGATGCATATATACTCTGCTATCATATAATAGGTTATGCTAATCACAGTTAAATCAACCCTTGATTTTTGAGAAAGGCAGAAGCCAATTCATTTGCTTTTTCAATAATAACAAAGAAATTAATCTAGTATTTTACTTGTTTGTTACTGGATTTTCTGTTTCCTTGTCTTATTTACCTCACAATTATAGGACTCAGAATAGTGAGTGCTTTAAGAATATTCAATGAAAAGCGGTAAATAAATGATGGTTTTCATCTCATTATTTTGTTCCAATGCAGTAATTACTTTAAAAATAATAATGGAATTGTCAATCATATAAATATCTATTAACTTTCAAATGAACTCAGGTTTCACATTACTTTTCATTTCCTATAAGCATTGCATAGGGTTAGTTGTTTTTGAAAACCAACCATAGTCCCCAGTACGTGAATAGTATAAGCCTTTGAATTTTGAAAAAGGAAGGTGTGCCCTTATAAAGTGAACAGACACAAGTATAACACTTTAAAGCTTTGTTTTGAAAATAGTATTATAACACTAAACCCTTAGCTTTCAAGTACCTTTTTTCATAAATCAGTAATAAAGAGATCAAGGTATGTTATACATACAGTATGTACACATTTACATAGCTTAAAATTAAATGAAATTATGTGACTAAGGCAGCCATTTTAAGATATGAACAAAAGTAATATCAATAGACATGATAACAGAGAATAAGAAATTTCACAAAGTCCCATTACTAGACAAAGACCCACATGAAACTAATGACTGGTGAAAAAGAAGCAAAATCCCTGGGATTTTCTCATAGAATGAACTCCCTATTCAGTACCCAACATAAAATGTTTAGTCCTGATATTATATACACAGAAGCAACAAAGTTAACTCATTGAAACTCGTTGTAGTTATGTCTGTGTGTATGTTTATGTGTGCAAAAATGATAATCATAGGGAAAAAAAAAGACCATCAATTTAAGGGGAAGATAGGAGAGGGGGCAAGGAAGAGGTTGAAGGTTGGGGATCTAAAAGGGTTTGATGTAAGAAACGAAAGGGGGAAAATGATGAAATTGTATTTAATATAAAATTATTCAATAAAAAAGTATGAAATATGGGTCTTTGGATGTGTGGACAAATCAACTCAAAGAAGTTCATAAAGTTATTAAGTGAAAATTATCATGCCAGTAGTAGCTTACCTCTTTATTTTCCTTCCTGAAGTTGCCCAAACAATAAAAGGTATTGATACCAGTACTAGGTTGAATGACCTTTCTTCATAAAATATGCTATTCTTTGATTGCCAGATGTAAGGAAATTGAGCTGGAAATGACCTAGAAGCTTCTTCCTGGAATTTTTCATTCAGGTTGCTGAGGGATGCTCATCAACAGTCTCACTTAGATATCTAAACTGTGCTACACTGCCAACTTGCCAGGTAAGATGTGCCCAATGGGTCAATACTTACATGACATTTATGTGGTGAAATATTGTTTTATAACTGGATGTGAAGTCCAGTATGCAAAAAGAAATTCAGATCGGGTATTGTAATCCTTACAAAAACTCTTAGCTCGGGTTGCCATTGATATTAGTAGGGAATTAGCTGCTATGCTATTTTTTTTTTATTTTCTAAATAGATAGAAGTCACATGCTAAACTGTAAACCAAATATTTATGCTTTTGCTCATGTATTGGTGCTGTTCTCAGCTTTTGCTGTAGATTGTATGACAAAAGATTCTATGATTTATATCAGCTTCTTTTTATAGTGGGCTGCAGAGACTTATAATTGAAAAATATTGAGAACAATTGACATATTGTTAAACATTAAATGGGGCATGTATTAGTACCTGCTCCAAAGCTTAAGGAGTACTATATGGTGTGGTCCTGTAAGAGTTGAAGAAAGGGGAGGAATATAATATGATACTGTTTTCCAAGCATGATATGAACATTGCACATTTTAATTCTTAGGAGCTGTGATTAGATATATAAGACCTTCATATGACAGAGCTCATCTCCATTCCACATGGAATGACAACAGAGCTCATAATGCCCCATGCTTATCTGAGGATGCTCAAGCAATTAGCAGTGGGCAGAGAGTAGGAGCTCTTTACTTTCTATCCTTCAGTGGAAACCAGTAAGATGCTAATAGTTGCTGGAAGAGAGAAATTTTCTGCAGTGTAATTACCATTGATAGATTTCCCAGGTAACTAATAGTAATTTTTTAGTTATATTCTTGTAAGGTAATCCTGATTAAATGTACTGGTTCATAGAAACAGAAGAAATGAAAGAAAAAAAGAAAGGGTAATGGCAGGAGTGGGAGGGATACTTGAAAGGGTAGTGAAGGGAGTGAATGATAAGAAATATTTATACATAGGCATGAAAATATCACGTTAAGAATATTGTTATATAATTAATATTTTGTATAATTGATAATTATTAATAAAATAAAAATAATTGTTTCATCTAGTAGATTATAGTTTAAATTGATCAGATTCATTATTCACCCAATAAGTAAGTTATATCTTTACATCTATAACTTTCTTTTGTGGAATCCACTTTAAACTTGATGTAACATCATATATTTTGAAATTACCACCTTTTTATATGTAAGATAATACCACAGGAAAATAATGTGGGAAATTAAAACCAAATGAGTTTTGTATAAATTCTGTATCCAATCTTGCTCTAAGACCATCAGTTGCAAAGAGATAATTATGCCAAAAATTACCCAGATATTGTGTATTACTTAATGACAAACTTCTGAAAACTTAAAGAATACTTCAGAAGTTTGAAGAGCAGACTGGCAAGCAGACACGGCGGAGGCGGGATAGTCCAAGCATGAAACAGTGAAGCCCACACTGAGAGCAGATCGCCATACTACAACTAAATCAAGTAGGTTTTTGGGGGCCTGGCCTTCAGAGTGGTAGACCTTTTATTGGCAAGGTCCATGGGCGAACAGTGAGACTAGTCCTGTCCCTGAAGACCACCCTGTGTGGAAAGAGTGTTCTTGGCCCGCGGCTGGACACAGGAAATGGAGCGGGGTCATTGGCCAACCACCTTGACACCCCTCCCCCGTTAGCCTGCGAGGGCTGGTACCCTCTGCTGGGGCTGCTCCTCCTCTGCTGAGACCTCTCTCTCCCTGGCATATCCCAGCTTGTGCCCAGGGGCCTCCTTTACTCCCCCTCCCTTCTGCTGGGCCGCGGGATCACCAAGTTTAGCCTGTTTGGGCGCTGGATAGGGAGCTCAGGGCAGAGGGCAGCAGGAGTTCCTCTGTTTTGGTGGCTGGCCTGCAGAGGGGTATGCCTTTTGTTGGCGAGGTCCCTGGTGAACAGGGAGCCTGGTCGTGGTCCTGAAGACCCTTCTGAGTGGTGAAAGAGATCTTGGCCAGCAGTGGGACCCAAGAAACAAACGGAGAGAAGGCATTTTGTAAGCTGAGCCCCTGGCCAGCAGGAAAACCCATTCCTGTTTTAAAAGACCCATTAGATAGCATCAATAGGAGGAGATGGGCAAGCGCCAAGGCAAGAATTCACCCAACAATCTGAAAAACAACATGAAAACACCGGAACCTAATGATCTTACAACAGAAGGACTTGAACACCCTAACACAGAAGAAGAGGAAAAAAATGACTTTATGAAAACAATAGAGTCCCTTAAACAATATGTAAAAAATGCCCTTATAGAAATGGATGAGAAGTATAACAAAACGTTTGAAGAAATGAGTAAATATGTACATGATACCCTAGGAAGCAAAGAAAAAATGATCAAACAGGTAATGGAAACAGTTCAAGAATTGAAAACTGAAATGGAAGCAAGGAAGAAAACACAAACTGAGGACCAGCTGGATATGGAAAATCTAGGTCAACGAGCAGAGTCTACAGAAACAAGCATAATCAATAGAATACAAGAGATAGAAGAAAGAATCTCAGATTCTGAGGACACCATAGAGAAAATAAACGCACTGATCAAAGAAAACAGCAAAGCCAACAAATACTCATCACAAAACATTCAGGAAATATGGGACACAATAAAAAGACCAAACCTAAGAATAATAGGAATAGAAGAAGAAGAAGAGTCACAGCTCAAAGGCCCAGAAAATATTTTTAACAAAATTATGGAAGAAAACTTTCCATAAAGAAAGATATCCCTTTGAATATTCAAGAAGCATACAGAACACCTAACAGACTGGATCAAAGAAAAACATCTCCTTGCCATATAATAATCAAAACACAAAATATACAGGTTAAAGAAAGAATATTAAGAGATGCAAAGAAAAAGGGCAAGTAACTTATGAAGGTAAACTGATCAGACTTACACCTGACTTCTCTATGGAAACCATAAAAGCCATAAAAGCTGGATAGAGGTACTGCAAAAACTAAGAGACCATGGACGCAAACCCAGCCAAGCTATTGTTTACTATCAATGGAGAAAACAAGACATTCCAAGATAAGAACAAATTTAAACAATACATAGCCACAAATCCAGCCCTACAGGAAATAATAGAAGGAAAATCACAACCCAAGGAATCCAGCATTGCCAACACTGCCTACAATAACTCAGGCATCTAGCGAACCTTCACCAGCACAACTCAAAGAAGGAAGACACACAATGCTACTAACAAAAACAATAAGAATAACCGGAGTAAACAACCACTGGTCATTAATATCACTTAATATTAATGGCCTCAATTCACCTATAAAAAGGCACAGGCTAAGAGATTGGATACGAAAACAGGATCCAACATTCGCTGTTTGCAAGAAACACATCTCAAAAACAAAGACAGGCATCTACTCAGAGTAAAGGGTTGGGAAAAGGGGTTTCAAACAAATGGTCCTAAGAAAAAAGCAGGTGCGGCCATACTAATTTCTAACAAAACTGACTTTAAAATAAAGTCAATCAGAAGAGATCGAGATGGACACTTTATACTCATAACAGGAACATTTCATCAGGATGAAGTCTCAATCCTGAATATCTACGCCCCTAATATAAAAACACCCACTTATGTAAAAGAAATATTACTAGAACTCAAGGCAGACATCAAACCACACACACTAGTAATAGGAGACTTCAATACACCTCTTCCTCCAATGGACAGGTCAATCAGACAGAAACCAAATAGAAAATTAACAGAATTATTGGAGGTAATGAAGCAAATGGACTTAATAGACATCTATAGAATATTCCACCCAAATAGGAAAGAATACACCTTCTTCTCTGCAGCTCATGGAACCTTCTCAAAAATTTACCACATACTTGGAAACAAAGGAAACCTCCACAGATACAAAAATATATCAGTGTCCACCTGTGTCTTATCAGATCACCACGGACTAAAGTTAGAAGGCAACAACAATTCTACCCCCAGAAAGTCAACAAACTCATGGAAACTGAAGAGTCAACTACTGAACCACACCTGGGTCAACAAAGAAATTAATGTCTTCCTTGAATTTAATGAAAATAAAGAGACAACATACTCAAATATATGGGACACGATGAAAGCAGGGCTAAGAGGAAAGTTCATAGCACTAAGTGCCCACTTAAAGAAAATGGAGAAAACATACATTGGGGACTTAACAGCACACCTGAAAGCTCTAGAAAAAAAAAAAGAAGCAGATGCACCCAGGAGGAGTAGAAGACTGGAAATAATCAAACTGAGGGTGGAAATCAATAAAATAGAAACACAGAAAACAGTCCAAAGAATCAATGAAACAAAAAGTTGGTTATTGGAGAAAATCAACAAGATCGACAAACGCCTATTAACACAAATTAAATGATAGAGAGAACAGGCAAATAAATATGATCATAAATGAACAGGGGTACATAACTACAGACACAGAGGAAATTCAGAGAATCATTAGATCTTACTACAAAAGCCTGTATGCCACAAAACTGGAAAAGGTTAAAGAAATGGACATTTTTTTAGATAAGTACCATATACCAAAGCTAAACCAAGACCAGGTGAACGATCTAAATAGACCTGTTAGTTGTGAAGAACTAGAAACTGTTATCAAAAACCTCCCTTCAAAAAAAAAAAA
>NW_026068231.1:574791-576602 GCF_014885135.2 Alexandromys fortis
CTAAAAAAAGCCCAGGACCAGATGGTTTCAATTAAGAATTCTATCAGAACTTCCAAGAAGAGCTAATATCGATACTCCTTAATGTATTTCATAATATAGAAACAGAAGAGTCATTGCCAAATTCCCTTTCTGAAGCCAGTTACCCTGATACCAAAACCACACAAAGACCCAACCAAGAAACAGAATTACAGGCCTATATCACTCATGAATATTGACTCAAAAATTCTCAATAAAATACTGGCAAACCGAATCCAATAACACATTAGAAAAATTATCCATTATGATCAAGTAAGCTTCATCCCAGAGATGCAGGGTTGGTTCAATATACGAAAATCTATCAGTGTAGTCCACCATATAAATAAAGTGAACGAAATAAACCATATGATCATTTCATCAGATGCTGAAAAAGCATTCTACAAAATTCAACACCCCTTGATGATAAAGGTCTTGGAGAGATTAGGGATACAAGGGTCATACCTGAATATAATAAAAGCTATTTACAGCAAGCCGACAGCTAACATTAAATTAAACGGAGACAAACTCAAAGCCATCCCACTAAAATCATGAACACGACAAGGCTGCCCACTCTCGCCATACCTCTTCAATATAGTGTTTGAAGTTCTAGCAATAGCAATAAGACAACATAAGGGGATCAAAGGGATTCATATTGGAAAGGAAGAAGTTAAGCTTTCATTATTTGAGGATGATATGATAGTATATATAAGCGAACTCAAACACTTTACCAAAGAACTCCTACAGCTGAGAAACACCATTAGTAATGTGGCAGGTAACAAGATCAACTCCAAAAAAATCAGTTGCCTTCATATACACTAAGGATAAGGAAGCAGAGAGGGAAATCAGAGAAGCATCACCTTTCACGATAGTCACAAATAGCATAAAATATTTTGGAGTAACTCTAACCAAGTAAGTAAAAGATCTATTTGACAAGAACTTTAAGTCTTTGAAGAAAGAAATTGAAGACGACACCAGAAAATGGAAGGATCTCCCTTGCTCTTGGATTGGGAGGACCAACATAGTAAAAATGGCAAATCTACCAAAAGCAATCTATAGACTCAATGCAATCCCCATCAAAATTCCATCAAAATTCTTCACAGATCTGGAGAAGACAATAATCAACATTGTATGGAAAAACAAAAGACCCAGGATAGCCTAAACAATCTTATACAATAAAGGATCGTCTGGAAGCATTACCATCCCTGACTTCAAACTCTATTACAGAGCTACAGTATTGAAAACAGCTTGATATTGGCATAAAAACAGAGAAGTCGACCAATGGAATCATATAGAAGACTTTAACCCACAAACCTATGAACACCTGATTTTCAATAAAGGAGCTAAAAGTATACAATGGAAAAAAGAGAGCATCTTCAAGAAATTGTGCTGGCAAAACTGGATGTCAATCTGTAGAAGAATGAAAATAGATTCATATCTATCACCATGCACAGAACTCAAGTCCAAATGGATCAAATACCTCAATATCAATTTGAACACACTGAACCTGATAGAAGAGAAAGTGGGAAGTAGTCAACAACATGTGGGCACAATCGATCGCATCCTATGTATAACCCTAGCAGCACAGACATTAAGGGCCTCATTGAATAAATGGGACCTCCTGAGACTGAGAAGCTTCTGTAAAGCAAAGGACACTGTCACTAAGACAAAAAGGCAACCCACTGACTGGGAGAAAATCTTCACCAACCCCGCAACTGACAAAGGTCTGATCTCCAAAATATAT
This sequence comes from Alexandromys fortis, assembly GCF_014885135.2. Taxonomy (NCBI): domain Eukaryota; kingdom Metazoa; phylum Chordata; class Mammalia; order Rodentia; family Cricetidae; genus Alexandromys; species Alexandromys fortis. The sequence continues at coordinate 576,548 of NW_026068231.1, forward strand.
AAAGAACTCAAGAAACTAGACCGTAAAAGGCTAATCAACCCAATTATAAAATGGG
>NW_026068231.1:582381-583569 GCF_014885135.2 Alexandromys fortis
AAAAACACCAAGGATAGCCTTTGTTGGAGAGGTTGTGGAGAAAAGGGTACACTCATCCATTGCTGGTGGAAATGAAAACTTGTGCAACTACTCTGGAAAGCAGTGTGGCAGTTTCTCAGGAAATTTGGGATTAACCTACCCCTGGACCCAGCAATATATTCTTGGGAATATACCCAAGAGAGCCCCTATGATACAACAAAAGTATATGCTCAACTATGTTCATAGCAGCATTGTTTGTAATAGCCAGAACCTGGAAACAACCTAGATGCCCTTCACTGGAAGAATGGATGAATAAAGTTTGGAATATATACATATTAGAGTACTACTCAGCAGTAAAAAACAAGGACTTCTTGAAGTTTGCATACAAATGGATGGAAATAGAAAACACTATCCTGAGTGAAGTAAGCCTGACCCAAAAGGAGGAACATGGGATGTACTCTCTCATATTTGGATTCTAGCCATAAATAAAGGATATTGAGCCTATAATTCGCGATCCTAGAGAAGCTAAATAAGAAGGTGAACCCAAAGAAAAACATATAGGCATCCTCCTGAATATTAACCTTCATGGGCGATGAAAGGAGACAGAGACAGAGACCCACATTGGAGCACTGGCCTGAAGTCTCAAGGTCCAAATCAGGAGCAGAAGGAGAGAGAGCATGAGCAAGGAACTGAGGACCAAGAGGGGTGCACCCACACACTGAGACAATGGGATGTTCTGTCGTGAACTCACTAAGGCCAGCTGTTCCGGGTCTGAAAAGGCATGGGATAAAACCGAACTTGCTGAACATAGTAGATAATGAGGACTACTGAGAACTCAAGAACAATGGCAATGGGATTTTGATCCTATTGCACGTACTGGCTTTGTAAGAGCCTAGGCAGTTTGGATGCTCAACTTACTACACCTTGTATGAGGTGGGTGGTCCTCGGACTTCCCACAGGTCAGGGAACCCTGATTGCTCTTTGGGCTGATGAGGAGGGGGACTTGATCCGGGGAGGGGAAGGGAAATGGGAGGCAGTGGCGGGGAGGAGGCAGAAATGTTTAATAAATAAATAAATAAATAAATTTAATAAAAAATAAAAAAAAGAAAAGGCATCCTCATATCTTTCCCCCAGCGAGTCCTGGCCTCCATCCATCCACATTAATCACTTCAAAATAGCCTGAGAATTCATTTAATGTCACTGCTTAAT
>NW_026068231.1:588091-601466 GCF_014885135.2 Alexandromys fortis
AAAAAAAAAAAAAAAAAAAAAAAAAGAACACATAACACAATAAAAAAGGGAGTGCAGACCTAAACAGAGAACTCTCAACAGAAGAATCTGAAATGGCTGGAAGACACTTAAGAAAATGTTTATCATTCCTAGTCATCAGAGAAATGCAAATCAAAACAACTCCAAGATTCAATCTTACACCTGTAAGAATGACCAATATCAAAAAGCATTGATGACAACTTATGCTGGAGAGGTTGTGGGGTAAAGGGAACACTCCCGCATTGCTGGTAGTAATGCAAGCTGGTATAGCCCCTTTGGATATCAATATAGTGATTTCTCAGAAAATTAGGAAACAACCTTTCTCAAGACCCAGAAATACCACTTCTAAGTATATACCCAAAAGATGCTCAACTCTACCACAAGGACATGTGCTCAACTATGTACATAGCAGCATTGTTTGTCATAGCCAGAACCTAGAAACAACCTAAATTTCCCTTTTCCAAAGAATGGGTAAGGAAAATATAGTACATTTTCACAATGGAATACTACACAGAAGAAAAAAAATAATGGCATCTTGAAATTTGCAGGCAAATGGATGGATCTAGAAGACATCGAATGAGTGATGTAACACAGACCCAGAAAGACAAATATCATATGTACTTTATCATAAGTGGCTTTTAGACATAAGTCAAAGAAAGCCAGCCTACAATTCACAATCCCAGAGAAACTAGAAATCAATGAGTACCCTAAAATAGATATATATGTATCTAATCCCCATGGGAGGTAGAAAAACACACGATATCTTGAGAAAATTGGGAGCATGGAGAAAATTAGAGAGGGTTGAAAGCAAGGGCAGAGGGAGGGAGGGGCACAGAGAAAAATGTATAGCTCAATTTTAGGAGGGGGCCCACTTGTTCTTCCTGTCTGCCCTGCTAGCTTATCCCCAAAATAACCACACAGGAACTCTATTAATTAAATGACTGCTTGGCCCATTAGCTCTAATTTCTTATTTGCTAACACTTACCTCTTAGTTTAGCCCATTCCTAGTGATCTATATATCACTACTAGGTGGCCTACCAGCAAATTCCAGCATGTCTATCTCAGGTGGTGGATGCATGGTGTCTCTCTCTCTCTCTCTTCTTGCCAGCATTCTGTTCTGTTTAGTTTTCCCCACCTAGCTCTGTTCCACTATAGTTCTGCTATAGTCCCAAAGCAGTTCCTTTATTAACCAATGAAAGAAACACATAGACAGAAGGACTTCCTACACCACTCAAAAAAGTCAATAGAATTTTTTTTTTAAATTTTGGCTTCTGAAAATTTTCAAAAGAGATTTTAAAATAAATTTGATGATCCATAATTGTATAAATTATATGACTGTTTTGTTTCTGATGATGAAATATTTATGGTCACATTAATTTATATATTAATTATCAATGTCTTCACTGATCCAAATGAGAGTATTTTTGTAGATATTCCTCAAAAATACTCAAATACCATATATATATATATATGTATATATATATATTCACCATATATATGGTGAATACAAATAGAATCACTTTTCCTAATATAATATCCATGCTAGCAAACATATAAAGAGGTAGTCAATAATTGATTTCCATAAGATTTAAGACCATTGGTCGACTTCTCTGTTTTTATGCCAGTACCACACTGTTTTCATTACTGTAGCTCTGTAATAGAGTTTGAAGTCAGGAATGGTAATGCCTCCGGAGGATCCTTTATTGTATAAGATTGTTTTGGCTATCCTGGGTTGATGGAGGTGGGTCTTGTATCTTATCTGTTGCTTTCATTGGTTAATAATAAAGAAGCTGCCTCGGCCCTCATAGGACAGAAAATTAGGTAGGTGGAGTAAACAGAAGAGAATGCTGGGAAAAAGAAGCTGAATCAAGGAGTCGCCATGATTCTCCCACGCAGGACAGATGCAGGTTAAGATCCTCCCTGGTAAGCCACCTCATGGGCTACACAGAATATTAGAAATGGGTTAGATTAATATGTAAGAGCTAGCCAATAAGAACTGGAACTAGCCGGGCCAGGCAGTGTTTAAAAGAATACAGTTTCCGTGTAATTATTTCGGGGCATAACCTACCCATGTGGGCAGCCGGGTGCCGGGGACGCAGCCCTGCCGCTCCTAATTCTACACTGGGTTTTTTTTGTCTTTCCATATAAAGTTGATTATTGTCCTCTCAAGATTTGTTAAGAATTTTGATGGGACCTTGATGGGGATTGCATTGAATCTATAAATTGCCTTTGGTAGAATTGCCATTTTTACTATGTTTATCCTCCCAATCCAAGAGCAAGGGAGGTCCTTCCATTTTCTGGTATCCTCTTCAATTTTTTTCTTCAATGCCTTAAAGTTCTTGTCAAATAGATCTTTCACTTCCTTGGTTACAGTTACCCCAAGATATTTTATGCTGTTTGTGGCTATCGTGAAAGGTGAAGCTTCTCTGATTTCCCTCTATGCTTCCATATCCTTTGTGTATAGGAGGGCGACTGATATTTTGGAGTTGATCTTGTATCCTGCCACATTACCAAAGGTGTTTATCAGCTGTAAAAGTTCTTTGGTGAAGTTTTTGGGGTCGCTTATGTACACTATCATATCATCTGCAAATAATGAAAGTTTAACTTCTTCCTTTCCAATTCGAATCCCGTTGATCCCCTTATGTTACTGACGAATATCTTGCATATCACCATAGAACCTTCATCTGGTGATGGATGGAGATAGAGACAGAGACCCACACTGGAGCACCAGACTGAGCTCCCAAGGTCCCAATGAGTTGCAGAAGGTGGGAGAACATGTGCAAGAAAGTCAGGACCACGAGGGGTGCACTCACCCACTGAGACAGTGGGGCTGATCTATTGAGAGCTCACCAAGGCCAGCTGGACTGTGACTGAAAAAGCATGGGATAAATCCTGACTCTCTGAAGATGGCGAACAATGAGGGCTGCTGAGAAGCCAAGGACAATGGCACAGGGTTTTGATCCTACTTCATGTTCTGGTTTTGTGGGAGCCTAGCCAGTTTGGATGTTCACCTTCCTAGACATGGATGGAGGGGGGAGGACCTTGGACTTTCCACAGGTGAATGGAAATTCCACAGAATGAATATCTGTGAATGGAAATTATAATAGATGTAGTGACTTTGATTCTTAGCTTCCATTCTTCTGTGCAAATAGTTTCCAAAATTACATTTTTATTTTATGTGTATGATTGTTTGGCAGTGTTATATTTCCTTAAATCATATGTATGCCTGGTGCCTATAAATGCCAGGTAAGAGCATCAGATCTCCTGGAACTGCATTTTTAGTCAGTTGTGAGAAATATGACAATCAAACATGAGTCCTATTCAAGAGAGTTAGTTCTATTAAATATTAGGCCATTCATCAATTACACTGTTTTAAAGAGCATTTTTCTCTCTTTTCTTTATTATTTTTTTTTAATTTGGAAATTGTTTGTGACTTACGGCATCTTTGAATGATTCTCCTTTTCCTTATAATCTTTTGACCACTAACTGGTCAGCAAAAATGATGTAAAGTGACAATTTCTGAATTCTTTGTCCTCAATGTTGATGTCATCTATCTTTATATTTAATATTAGAAAAACCACCAGTCCTGTAATTAAATAGATAATAGAAGATTTCCATAAGCTATCTGTAATCTGATACTGAACCAATCCATTCTGAACTTTTATTCTTTGGAATTATACTTAATAAAGTTTTGGACCAATATCTTTGAAAACAATGCCCATTACTGACCTCAAATCAATGCAAGATACATCAAATAGTTTATGCAAAAGTGTACTTCCATTTTTTCTTATCTTATGTACTGCCTATTTAAACTCTACTTTAACAGAAACCTCAAGCTTGTCTATAGAATCACATAGGGAAGAAATATCTGAATAAAACAGTTTCCTACTGACATTTGTATTTCTATCAGTGCACTTACATGACTTTTAAATTTGTTAAGGTTTTTTTTTTGGCAACAGTTCAAAAGCATGGAATTTCATGGGTTAGGGTAAATTTTGAATAAACAGATGAAATAAACCAATATGGAAATGCAACCAGGCCATCAAATCATAAGGAAAATATTTTAATTCTGATGGCATTTTAATAAAATGATTATATTCAAACAGAATTTTATACATGATAATTATGATGCAACTATACTGCTCTAATATTCCCCCTTAGGATTATAAGCCTTGTCATACAAAAAGTATACATTCAAAAATGAAAAAAGCAAAGAAATTCAAAATTGTAAGTAATTAATTTTCTTACAGTTTTAGAGTTATTATATTTTGTTACTAATGTTATCATTTTTACTTTTACTATAAGTAGTATTCATTTAAGAGTAATTGCTATATAACAAAGTATTATATGAATATTACTAAAATTCCTCCCAAAACTAACCTGAGGAAATGGTTGCTATTATTTTTTTTTAATTTCCTGCTGAGCAAATAAATTTTAGAGACTATATGTAATTTGTTTAAAAAAATCTAGTAAGTTGTCTGTTTAGGGTTAAACTCTGGTATTTATGATGGCAAATCTGTAAGCATATCTACTATACAAATCCGCTTTTCATGTTGTCATATTGCTGGAAGAGCTGGAGAAAGTATTCAGATTTGGTCTAGAATGTAGCTCTTTTTGCAAAATACTCTAGAGAAAAGTTATTACTTGATCTTGTAGGCAGTCAATATTTCCCGATGAGAAATATATATGTGTGTTTGTATATATATATATATATATAAAATATGATAATATATTATATATATATAATATTCTATGGGAACACTAGAAAATATTCTCAATAATGATCTTCAATTTTGTGACGTGGCCTAGATCTTTAAAATTTCCTATGTGAGTGGAAGTATTGCTCAGGGACAGAGCACATGTTTAGTATATATTATATCCTTAGAGTTCTCAGGACAAAGACAATAAGAGAGAGAGAGAGAGAGAGAGAGAGAGAGAGAGAGAGAGAGAGAGAGAATATAAAATATAAGTTATAAGCTAAGGAAATGTATGGTTATCCACACTTGTCTGAACCATATTTGTACTGTCAAACATGAATGCTTAAACACTGTTTTTCAGACAATTTTCTGTTTTTTTTTTCTGTTTGGTTATAATTGTTTTTGTTAGTATATATTTATCTGTTACTGAAAAATGGTCACTTTAATTATAGTTTTGACATTGAAAACCTGTAATGAACTTTTCTGTTTATATGGGTATGGAAAATAAAGACCTATGAAAGAAAAAAAAACTTGATAATTAAAAATTCAGACAGGAAATTATAGGAAAGCCAGAGAGAAGGTACTAAAACCTAACTATATAGATCCATTAGAATGTTTAGTATAAAATATTTACATTCCTCTAAATTATTTTTAGTAAGTTGTAAATTAAATAAACTATGAACATACTGTCAAGAACAGAAAAACAATCCTTGACACCCATATTTTCATTATTTTAGAGCTTTATCATTCATAATGAAGCTAAAGTTCCCAATGGCATAAAACTAAATTTCAAAATAAGTGAATTATTGAGCACATTATCACATGCAATATATTTTCTATAAAATTCTAATTATTGGAAAAATTATTTTAACATTAAAAATTTAAACACAAAAAAATTAAAACACATTTTAGTAAAACAAGCTTTAGTTAGCTGTTTAAGTAATTAAATTTTGACTTTTACTTATTTATTTCAAGGAGTCATTTGAATTTCTCTGCATCTTGAATGATTTTTTTTAGTAAGATTACAATGATTCACTCAAAGTGTCCACTGACACAAAGTACCAGACCTAGATGTATACTTATTTCTATATTGTTGGTTTAAAATAAGACACTTTTGGAATAGAGTAAAAGTTTTCTGAGATATACTGATGAATGATCTTTAATTCAAAATTTATTTAAAACTAAATGGTTTAGAATTAATGTAATTAATGAACATGAATATTACTTTAGTTCATGGAGAAAAAATTTATATCGGGTATATTTGTGTGTGTGGGAGAGAGAGAGAGAGAGAGAGAGAGAGAGAGAGAGAGAGAGAGAGAGAGAGAGAGAGAGAATCTCTACTTCACCTTCTTAATGAAAAAAAAATCTCTAATTCCATTAGATAAAAATTCAAGCTCCCACATATTTTTTCTTCTATATATTAAAGAATTTCTTTTCCTTACATGTATTTAATTTGATTTATTCTACCTTCCTAACCTGCTTCACAATCCTGTACACTATTCTAAGACAATTCTAGTCAATTTCAGAATAAAATGCTCTTATATTTTTGCTATCACATTTTAATAATTTTCCCAAATTCATCTCTACAGTATTATTTCTTTAGCATTTAGTAAATTATGAGTATAATATTAAGTACATTATTCTGTAGCCAATAATTAGTGTGTACTTCTCAAGAAGTAAACCAGTTTTTTAAAGAAAATACTGAAACCAATTTATTTTTTCTATTTATTTATTTATTTATTTAATAAAATATCCACCTTCTCCCATCCTCCCATTTACCTCCCACTTCCCCCCCCCCCCAGCTCCCCAGTCCTAAGAGAAGTCAACGTGCCCTGCCCTGTGGGAAGTCCAAACTCCCCCACCTCCATTGAGGAAAGGTGTGCATCTAAAGAGACTAGGCTCCCAAAAATTCAGTACATGCAGACATGCAGTAGAATCAAAATCCGGAGTCATCATCATTGGCTTCTCAGTCCGCCCTCATTGTCAGCCACATTCAGAGAGTCCTGTTTGATCACATGCTCATTCAGACCCTGTCCAGCTGGCCTTGGTGAGCTCCCATTAGATCAGTCCCACCATCTCCATAAGTGGACGCACCCCTCAAGGTCCTGACTTCATTGCTCTTGTTCTCCCTCCTTCTGCTCTTCATCTCGGCCTTGGGAGCTCAGTCCAGTGCTCCAATGTGGGTCTCTGTCTCTATCTCCATCCATCGCCAGATGAAGGTTCTATGGTTATATGCAAGATATTCATCAGTGTGGCTATGGGAGAAGGTCAGTTCAGGCACCCTCTCCTCTGCTGCCCACAGGCCTAGCTGAGGAAATCCCCTTGGAAAACCAACTTATTTTAATTTACAAGTTGCATCACAGTTACAGGTACAAAATTTTGAGCGTTTAAGAGGTTCAATGTGTCTTTTGATGTTGGTAGAGCAGTAATTATTAGTTATATTTTTGAAGCAAAATTTGTTTTATATTCATTTAAAGAATTCATCAAATTAGAAATATAAAATATATTCTTTTTTTCCTTGCATTTTTATTAATTGAGAACATCTCTAAACTCTTCATTCAATTTTGTTTAAGAACATATATACTCTTGTAAAGGGCAATATTGGATAATTAAAATATTGTATTATTTATTTTAAAGATATTATGGCACATGTTCAATTATCAGAGGAAGTCAAATTATTCAGTTGACTCTGGTAAAAAAAAAAAACAAATTACATAGGTAACATATTAACAAAGCAAGAAACCTTCAAAAGTAAGTATTTAAAAAAGAGTGGTTAAAATATCTAAGCCAACTCTCTGCTCATTAAACTTTAACAGACAGATGCCAGGTTTCAATTATACTTTGTTCTATTATAGGCTTGTCTTGAGTAAATAGCTCATGTTACATAATATTTTAGTGGGGCATGGAATTTATGGCTAATATCACTGTGCACTCATGTGCATCCATAAACGTTCAAATATTTGAAAGATGTTTAGTGATTCAACTGACTCAGGGCTCCCTGAGGGGTGTACATATTGATTGCCTTTTTCTGTGTCATTCAATTCCCAGGGATATGGATGGAGATTTTCAAAATTCATGCTTGTACTTGAAGCTAAAAGAAATGAAATGGAAACTAAAATCATAACATATTATGAAGCATTCAACTTGAAACATATTGGAATCCAGATCTGTAGAGGGCTTTATGGAAATATTAATTTACCACAGTCTTCAAACATTGCAATTTTAAAACTTCATAGGGAGGTAAACAGTCTTATTATGTACCATTTACATAAAGAACATTTATGGATAACCTTGGCATTTTAGATATTGCTCAAAACTTGTATAAATGATGCATTGTTCTATGATATATTTTAGTAATTATGCAATGAAAACTATTTGATTTGTATGAATTAACTCAATTTATAGAAAATTACACAATTAGAATTAAAGAAAATGCAGGGCATATGACTAAATACAAGAACTGTAAAGGTTAAGTGGTCTTTAATATTTAATATATAGCAATGGGAAGTGTGGTAGCTGGAATATGCATAGCTTCATGTATTTGAATGATTAATCCTCAGAGAGCAGTACTTGGAAAGGAATAGATAGTTGGGCCTTGTTGAAGTAGCTGTAATATCTCACACTTATAATTCCAGAACATAAGAGGTTTAAATAGGACAATGACTGTGAGTTGGAGACAGTGATGGACTGTGCCTCAGAAATATTTATAAATATCTATATTTATATATGCATATAATATTCAATAAATGCACAATATTTATTATTTTGATCACAGTAAATCTATAGCTCAATAAGAAAACATGAAAGAACTTTGGGGATTTATGACTGATAATCATCAGTTTAATTTTTTAACTTGAAAATCCTGTGGAGACAATTTCAAAATAACAGGAATAAAAAAGAATTGTCATTACTTATGTTTTAATACGGAGGTTTCTTCAAACACTATTTCTCAGAGAATGGACATTCTAATGGGAATTAAGACATGTCATAGTTTAAATATGAAATAAATCTCTACTTAGTCATTTAAAACTCACTTTATATAGTAGTAAATAGGTGATAAAATTTCTGAAGATAATTAATTGCTGCTTTTCTTTTGAACCAAAATTACAAAATGCAAGTACCAAAGATTTTACAAAAGATCAATGAAATTTAAAATACATAATTAATGTTAGCTGTCTTCTCATGGAGGGGAAATCTGCATCTTTTAAAATCAAATATACTATGCAAAATACCCTTAAAATGAAAATAAGATTTTGTTGGGGGTCATTTTTAAAAATCTGGGACTCTGAGAAATATTTAAACATGTGGATGCAGGTATCACACTGACACAAATATATTCACATTTTAAATATACAGTGAGACCTGGACATAAGACACAGAATTACTAAGAATAGTCAGTAAAAGTATTTTATAGATTATGAATACATTCACATCTCATTCTATTTGTGTTAGTATTTCTCTAGGGAACTACATAACAGATCATCATAGATGGGGGTATTAAAAATTTACTCCTTCAATTATGAAATGAAATGTTTTTTGTTTGCTATATACTCTTCTTTCATATTTTAAGGTATTTTTTTCCTAAAATATTCTCCTTTTTCTTCAGTTCCTCCATATTGTCTTCCTAATGGAGAGCTTAGCTTTCTGACCCTTAATTTTCCAAAAATATCTTTGCCATGATAGTCATTCAATCCTATTCCATTGTAACTCTAAACCCCAAAATTATTCCTTCTGCAAGTTGCCTTGGACATGGTGTTTGATCACAAGAATATAAAAGTAACTAAGATAGATATTTACATGTATACCAAAATCAAACACTCAAATCTAATAAGATCATATACATTTAGACAACTTTATTCAGACTGAGAAGGTTACATTTGTTTATAGAAATTATATATATCCTTAATTTTTAGCAACATACCATTAAGAATTATATATTATCTTTATTACAATTTTCCCTTTTGAACAGGCCTATGCTTTCTTTGGTATTTACAATTTTATTGTTTTTTTATTCAGAAGTTTTTTAGATTGTTCTACACTTTGGAAATAAAAGTGTATTTCAAGTTATGTTTGATAACAGAAAGTACAAAGATTTGTTCTGCATGTTAACATTTAGAGTATGCTAGTTCTTATTTTTAAAGGAGGTGAGATAAGTGATAAAATTTTTATTCTTCAATTATAGGCTTTTATAGCACAGTATTAACTGATGAGACACTTTAGTTTCCAAAGCAAATAAAAACTTCATTATTTTATGACTTCTGTCATTTTTGTTTGTCATTGTCTCATTAAGCTGTTAAATTAATTTTCTTTTTAATTGAGACTTTTATGAATTGAGTCTTTTATGAAATAACTGAAAAATTATTCTACCTAAATTATTTAAGGCCATCAAAACATGAAGGGCATTAAAGTGTAAGATACTGATTTTTTTGTCATAAATATTTGTGTCATATACTGTACCTATAGGGACATCATGTTCCAATTGACCTAACTTTGTTAACATTGTCAATTTTTACTTTTTAGCATTTTCATTATGCATTATTTAACTATGATACTATGCTACATAATGACCATATGTTATATATTGATCAGATAAACAAGGAGTCATTAGGGGACATGATGTGAATATGTAATTACATTTTATATGAGAATCAGATATATCAACAAATATATTATAATGTTTATTTTATACAAAATGATTATCAATTTAGTGCTACCAATTTCATTAATTTAATTGTATCCTAAATAAAACTGGTCATAGATTCAGTATAAAAATGATAAAGTTTCAACATATTTTATAATTTATTTATAAAGAAAATATTTCAGGCAACATGTAATTCACTAGTTTGTCAATTTTCTTATATTATGTAAATCTATTAACTTTTGTGCCTTGAACTTTTCAGTTTGAATGTAAATATATCATATTCCCATGTACATCTCCTAAAGAGAGGGAGAACAAAGCAATAAAATATTTCTATATTCTTACAACTAAATAAATGCACAAATGTATAAATATGTAATGATAAAAGTGAATCTTTCCTTTATATTTCCTCTGTTAACTGTTATTTAATTGCATTAAAATTTACTTTTAGCAATTCTATATTTTATATAATGAAGAATTATTTAGTGTTTTAATATACACACATCTTCTTAAACTTAGACAAAAATTTCACTTTTTGTCACCAATGTCTGCCATTTATTTTTTATATTTCACATTTATTAATTTAGCATGCGTGAAAGAGAGAGAATGTATGTTTATCAGTCAAGAATTTATGGGAGACTTGAAGGAACTGGCTTTTTCTTCTACTATATAGGTTCAGGATATTAAACTCCATTTACCTGTCTTGGCATGCCTTTATCCACATACGTATGCAAAGCATTTTAGTCATTTTCAGCATTCCTATCACTTTCTTTTGACATTCACTTCCTTCTCTATATGATTTTTTTTTTTTCCTAACGAGTCCTCCCTTACTTTTAAGTCTTTTTTGTATGGGATACACAGAGTTAAATTAGAGTTTCTTGTCCAAATTGCTTGCACAAGGGGAGCATATCAGTGATCACCATTATAATATGTCACTCCCTCCCTGAATATTCTCTCAGAAAAGGATGCATTATAAGGTCTCTTCAATATCCATAATGAAATGATAATGAGACCAATATTGTGCAGGTCTTGTGCACATAAGCAGTTTCAGTAACTTCATTAGCACATGTCATGTCCAGAAGTATTTTCAGCACCTCACCCTATCCTCTCATCCTGAATTTCTTTTTGCCATTTCTTCCTTTATATTTTCTGTGTCTTATATAGATGTCCCACTTATGGTCATACCCTTCACTATTGTATATTTTCAATAATTTTCTTTTTTGTTATTTATTTATTCGTTTATTTATTAAAGATTTCTGCCTCCTCCCTGCCACCGCCTCCCATTTCCATCCCCTTCCCCCAATCAAGTCCCCGTCCCTTCTCAGCCCGAAGAGCAATCAAGGTTCCCTGCCCTGTGGGAAGTCCAAGGACCACCCACATCCATCCAGGTCTAGTAAGGTGAGCATCCAAACTGCCTAGGCTCCCACAAAGCCAGTACATGCAGTAGGATCAAAAACCCATTGCCATTGTTCTTGAGTTATCAGTAGTCTTCATTGTCCGCTATGTTCAGCGAGTCCAGTTTTATCCCATGCTTTATCAGACCCAGGCCAGCTGGCCTTGGTGAGTTCCTGAAAGAACATCCCCATTGTCTCAGTGTGTGGGTGCACCCCTCTTGGTCCTGAGTTCCTTGCTCATGCTCTCTTTCCTTCTGCTCCTGATTTGGACCTTGAGATTTCAGTCCGATGGTCTAATATAGGTCTATGTTTCTGTCTCCTTTCATCGCCTGATGAAGGTTAATATTCAGGAGGATGCCTATATGTTTTTCTTTGGTTTCAATAATTTTCCCAATACATAAGCTTTTTTTATAAAGTCTGGGCACTGCAATATTTTAGGCATTTATATTTTATATATGCATGAGTGTGAGTGTGTGGATTTTGTGTATGTTAATTTATAATTATCCTTACTTTATTTTATATTAAATACTCTACTTTATTGCAATTTTACATACTGGAAAAAAGGCACACAGCAAGACACAGCTTTGATCATTGGTAATGTTTTAAGGACCTTGATAGATCTAAATGATATATGGAGGACCTTAATGAATCTATTTAAATTTTTCTCCTCAGGTCAATATTTTATGAACAGTAAATGCTATTCCTTCCTCCAAAATATTTAGCCATGAGATATAATGTGCATGTTATAAGGAACCATATAGTAATCATTAATGGGAATTCACATTTTAATTTGAATAATGCCTTAAAATAGTTTGTTAATTATTTCAGCAGATACAGCATAGTAAAACATTGGCTCTAATTACAGTATTGGACAGTTTAACAAATCAAGTATTACATTCCTCTACAATTTAGACAGCATTCTCTCACCCATATTTTTCAACATTTAAATGACCCCACACTGATGCATGCATATACTGCATAATTTCCTTGACAAAAGGCACTCTGTTCTCCTAATAGTTTTATTATGATCTTCAGTGACTAACTGTTACTGATTCATGAAACAAATGTGACTTATTTTTGGTTTTATTAGTCAGAATGTCTCTTGTTAATTACTCTTAGTAATCATTTTGTATTTCATTAAGATCAACAAATTGAAAGGGCTGAATTATTCATGTTGGTCTCTCCAGTTCTCAAAGCTCTACCACTTACTTATTTAAACACCAATAAATAATAAAGTACCATTTTTCTTTATCCACCATTGCAAATAGTTGAAAGGTGTGGGGGAGACAGAGAGATCAGAATATAATAATGCAGGATATCAATGGAAATTTATCCAGCAAGAGTTATGCAAATAAAGTTTTTTCTCATTATTTCATTATTTATTTGAAAAATATGATTAAAAACTGTTTGACAAAAGAAATTTATGAAGGGAATGGAAGAATGGATGAAGAAAGTGTGGAATATATACACATTAGAATACTACTCAGCGGTAAAAAACAATGACTTCTCGAATTTTGCATGCAAATGGATGGAAATAGAACACACTATCCTGAGTGAGGTAACCCAGACCCAAAAAGATGAACTTGGGATGTACTCACTCATAATTGGTTTCTAGAGATAAATAAAGG
>NW_026068231.1:602265-615825 GCF_014885135.2 Alexandromys fortis
AACCCTGACTGCCCCTCAGACTGGAGAGGGAGGGGGAGAGGAGTGGGGGGGAGGGGGAGAGGAGAGGGAGGAGGGGGGAAAAGGGAGACGGGGAGGGAAATGGGAGGCAGGGAGGAGGCGGAAATCTTTTTTTTTTCAATAAAAAAAATTTAGAAGTAACAATTTTAATATGACAATTGAAAAATTATGACATTTGATTTATATTTTAACTTTAGAAAAACATTATTCAAAAAGTGTCTCTTTATTATAAAAATTCCAAATTGAAAAATATCAGAAAGACCAGAGGAAAAACATTATTATTGTTCATCTTGTTCAAACCTTAAGAACTAACTAGTAAGAATAAGTAAAAAAGTAGTTTTTTGTTTCCACTGGATTTACAAACAGATATATTTACCTAATATTTGAACGCTCTCAATCTATAGTTCTCTCTCTCTGTCTCTCTGTGTCTCTGTCCAAGGGAAAATTCACTTGGCTCTACAATGGCTGGTCAGCTCTTCCATTATTGTTATTCTCAAGTGAGTGGTTTTGCATGGTTTTGGCTAAAATTAGGACAATATAGTCCTATGAAATAGAGAAGAATGTGTTAGTGGTCAAGTGGCATTTCTGTCCAGCAGAGAGAGCCCTCTCTCTCTCTCTCTCTCTCTCTCCCTCTCTCTTTATTTCCATTTAAAAATTATTTTTATTTATTTTACATTCCCACTTATTTCTTCCTCTTCCTTCTCCTCCCATTATCACCTCCATGCTCCTCTGTTCTCCGACTCAGTCCACTTCTCCTCCGTTTCTGTTTAGAAAGAACAGGCTTCCCATGGGCATCAACAAAACATGGCCGATCAAGTTGCAGTAACCACCTCCCCTGTATTAAGTCTGTGCCAGCAACTCAATATGAGGACTAAGTTCCCAAAAGCCAACCAAAACATAAGGGACAGCAACTGCTCCCATTGGTAGGAGTCCCATAAGTATAACAAGCTACACGATTGTCTTTACAAATATGCAGAGGACCTAGGTCAGTTTCATGCAGTCTCATTAGTTGTTGGTTCAGTCTCTGTGAGGTCTTACGAGCCTGGTATGTAGATGGAAGTGATAGAGTAGTACCACACTATCTCAGAATCGAATATAATAGAGTTCTTTAGGGATAGACTCACAGATCATAGTCCTCAGCATGAGTAGGAAAAATAAACCATATTCAGCAGCTGAGAGAGTGCATAAACTTTATATTTGCATTTATAGTATAAGAGACCATGCCCAAGTAGGCTATTATCTTATAGACTATTGGTTAAAGGAGTTACCACAACACTTCCTCCTTTTGTCTAAATAAGAGGGTTCTAAGACTAATACAAAGCCATGCAAAATATGAACAAATATCAAGTACAAAAAATAGAGATGCATTCAGTATAGACAATATCAAGCAAGACAATATCAGGTGTATGCTGAAGGTTTCAATAGTTATCCTATCCTAAGAAGTCTAAGTCTTTTTTTTTCTTTTTTTTTCTTTTTTTATTGAGAATAAGAAAAAAAAAAGTTTTTGCCTCCTCCCAGCTTCCCATTTCCCTCCCCCTCCCCCACTCTTCTCCCCCTCCCCCCACGCCTCTCCCCCTCCCTCTCTAATCCAAAGAGCATTCATGGTTCCCTGCCCTGTGGAAAGTCCAAGGTCCTCCCCCCTCCGTCCATGTCTAGGAAGGTGAACATCCAAACTGGCTAGGCTCCCACCAAGCCAGAACATGAAGTAGGATCAGAACCCCTTGCCATTGACCTTGGCTTCTCATCAGTCCTCATTGTTCGCCATGATCAGAGAGTCCGGTTTTATCCCATGCTGTTTCAGTCACAGTCCAGCTGGCTTTGGTGAGCTCCCAATAGATCAGCCCCACTGTCTCAGTGGGTGGGTGCACCCCCCGTGGTCCTGACATCCTTGCTCGTGTTCTCCCTCCATCTGCTTCTCATTGGGACCTTGGGAGCTCAGTCCAGTGCTCCAGTGTGGGTCTCTGTCTCTATCTCCATCCATCACCAGATGAAGGTTCTATGGTGATATGAAAGATATTCGTCAGTAATGCTATAGGATAGGGTCAGTTCAGGTTCCCTATCCTCAGCTTCCCAAGGGACTAACTGGGGACATCGCCTTGGGCTCCTGGGAGCCACTCTAGGTTCAAGTCTCTTGCCAACACTAAGGTGGCTCTTTTAACTAAGATATGTGCTTCCCTGCTCCCCTATCCAACCTTCCTTTATCCCAATCTTCCTGTTTCCCCAAGTTCCCCCAATCCTCCCCTTCTTACTTTTCTCTCCCTGTCCCCCCTTATCCCCAACCCACCCCACCCCCAAGATCCCAATTTTGTCCCCGGCAATTTTATCTACTTCCCTTAGCCAAGAGGATAACTATATGATTTTTCTTGGGTTCACCTTCTTCTTTAGCTTCTTTAGGTTCACCAGGTATACACTCCGTGACCTTTATTTATGGCTAGAAACCAATTATGAGTGAATACATCCCATGTTCATCTTTTTGGGTCTGGGTTACCTCGCTCAGGATAGTGTTTTCTATTTCCATCCATTTGCATGCAAAATTCGAGAAGTCATTGTTTTTTACCGCAGCATAATACTCTAATGTGTATATATTCCACACTTTCTTCATCCATTCTTCCATTGAAGGGCATCTAGGTTGTTTCCAGGTTCTGGCTATTACAAATAATGCTGCTATGAACATAGTTGAACAAATGCTTTTGTCATATGATAGGGCATCTCTTGGGTATATTCCCAAGAGTGGTATTGCTGGGTCCAGGGGTAGGTTGATCCCGAATTTCCTGAGAAACCGAAACACTGATTTCCAAAGTGGTTGCACAAGATTGCATTCCCACCAGCAATGGATGAGGGTACCCCTTCCTCCACAGCCTCTCCAGCAAAGGCTATCATCGGTGCTTTTGATTTTAGCCATTCTGACAGGTGTGAGATGATATCTCAAAGTTGTTTTGATTTGCATTTCCCTGATTGCTAATGAGGTTGAGCATGACCTTAGGTGTCTTTTGGCCATTTGAACTTCTTCTTTTGAGAATTCTCTGTTCAGTTCAGTGCCCCATTTTTTAATTGGGTTAATTAGCATTTTAGAGTCTAGTTTCTTGAGTTCTCTATATATTTTGGAGATCAGACCTTTGTCTGTTGCGGGGTTGGTGAAGATCTTCTCCCAGTCAGTAGGTTGCCTTTTTGTCTTAGTGACAGTGTCCTTTGCTTTACAGAAGCTTCTCAGCTTTAGTAGGTCCCATTTATTCAATGTTGTCCTTAGTGTCTGTGCTGCTGGGGTTATACTTAAGAAGCGATCTCCTGTGCCCATCTGTTGTAGGGTACTTCCCACTTTCTCTTCTATCAGGTTCAGTGTGTTCGGACTGATATTGAGGTCTTTGATCCATTTGGACTTGAGTTTTGTGCAAGGTGATAGATATGGGTCTAATTTCAATCTTCTACAGGTTGACATCCAGTTGTGCCAGCACCATTTGTTGAAGATGCTTTCTTTCTTCCATTGTATACTTTTAGCTCCTTTGTCGAAAATGAGGTGTTCATAGGTTTGGGGATTAAATTCCGGGTCTTCTATGCGATTCCATTGGTCGACTTCTCTGTTTTTATGCCAATACCACACTGTTTTCATTACTGTAGCTCTGTGATAGAGTTTGAAGTCAGGGATGGTAATGCCTCCAGAAGATCCTTTATTGTATAGGATTGTTTTGGCTATCCTGGGTTTTTTATTTTTCCATATAAAATTGATTATTGTCCTCTCAAGATCCGTGAAGAATTTTGATGGGACCTTGATAGGAATTGCATTGAATCTATAAATTGCCTTTGGTAGAATTGCCATTTTTACTATGTTGATCCTCCCAATCCAAGAGCAAGGGAGGTCCTTCCATTTTCTGATATCCTCATCAATTTCTTTCTTCAATGCTTTAAAGTTCTTGTCAAATAGATCTTTTACTTCCTTGGTTAGAGTTACCCCGAGATATTTTATGCTGTTTGTGGCTATTGTGAAAGGTGAAGCTTCTCTGATTTCCCTCTCTGCTTCCATATCCTTTGTGTATAAGAGGGCGACTGATTTTTTGGAGTTGATCTTGTATCCTGCCACATTACTAAAGGTATTTATCAGCTGTAAAAGTTTCTTGGTGGAGTTTTGAGGGTCACTTATGTACACTATCATATCATCTGCAAATAACGAAAGTTTAACTTCTTCCTTTCCAAGTCAAATCCCCTTGATCCCCTTATGTTGTCTTATTGCTATTGCTAGAACTTCAAGCACTATGTTGAAGAGGTATGGCGAGAGTGGGTTTCTGAGTTTAGTGTTCCTGAGTTTAGTGGGATGGCTTTGAGTTTCTCTCCGTTTAATTTGATGTTAGCTGTCGGCTTGCTGTATATAGCTTTTATTATATTTAGGTATGACCCTTGTATCCCTAGTCTCTCCAAGACTTTTATCATAAAGGGATGTTGAATTTTGTCAAATACTTTTTCAGCATCTAATGAAATGATCATATGGTTTTTTTCTTTCAGCTTATTTATATGATGGATTACATTGATAGATTTTCGTATGTTGAACCAGCCCTGCATCTCTGGGATGAAGCCTACTTGATCATAATGGATAATTTTTCTAATGTGTTCTTGGATTCGGTTTGCCAGTATTTTGTTGAGGATTTTTGCGTCGATGTTCATGAGTGAGATTGGCCTGTAATTCTCTTTCTTGGTTGAGTCTTTGTGTGGTTTTGGTATCAGAGTGACTGTAGCTTCATAAAAGGAATTTGGCAATGACTCTTCTGCTTCTATATTGTGAAATACATTAAGGAGTATAGGTATTAGGTCTTCTTGGAAGTTCTGGTAGAATTTCGCATTGAAACCATCAGGTCCTGGGCTTTTTTTGGTAGGGAGGTTTTTGATAACAGCTTCTAGTTCTTCGTGACTAACAGGTCTATTTAGGTTGTTCACCTGGTCCTGGTTTAACTTTGGTATATGGTATTTATCTAAAAACGTGTCCATTTCTTTTACATTTTCCAGTTTTGTGCCATACAGGCCTTTGTAGTAAGATCTAATGATTCTTTGAATTTCCTCTGTGTCTGTGGTTATGTCCCCCTTTTCATTTCTGATCTTATTAATTTGCATATTCACTCTCTGGCGTTTTATTAGTTTGGATAGAGGTTTATCAATCTTGTTGATTTTCTCCAGGAACCAGCTTTTTGTTTCATTGATTCTTTGGATTGTTTTCTGTGTTTCTATTTTGTTGATTTCAGCCCTCAGTTTGATTATTTCCAGTCTTCTACTCCTCCTAGGTGAGTCTGCTTCTTTTTTTTCTAGAGCTTTCAGGTGGGCTGTTAAGTCTCCAATGTGTGCCTTCTCTGTTTTCTTTAAGTGGGCACTTAGTGCTATGAACTTTCCTCTCAGGACTGCTTTCATAGTGTCCCATAAGTTTGAGTAGGTTGTTTCTTTATTTTCATTGAATTCAAGGAAGACTTTAATTTCTTTCTTTATTTCTTCCTTGATCCAGGTGTGGTTCAGTAGTTGACTGTTCAGTTTCCATGAGTTTGTAGGCTTTCTGGGGGTAGGGTTGTTGTTGAATTCTAACTTTAATCCATGGTGATCTGATAAGATACAGGTGGTTACTAATATGTTTTTGTACCTGTGGAAGTTTGCTTTGTTACCGAGTATGTGGTCAATTTTCGAGAAGGTTCCATGAGCTGCAGAGAAGAAGGTATATTCTTTCCGATTTGGGTGGAATATTCTATAGATGTCTGTCAAGTCCAATTGATTCATTACCTCCATTAATTCTCTTAGTTCTCTGTTAGGTTTCTGTCTGATTGACCTGTCCATTGGTGAGAGAGGAGTGTTGAAGTCTCCCACTATTAGTGTGTGCGGTTTGATGGCTGCCTTGAGTTTTAGTAATGTTTCTTTTACGTATGTGGGTGCTTTTATATTAGGGGCGTAGATATTCAGGATTGAGACTTCCTCTTGATGAATTGATCCTGTTATGAGTATAAAATGTCCCTCTCCATCTCTTCTGATTGATTTAAGTTTGAAGTCAAGTTTGTTAGAAATTAGTATGGCCACACCTGCTTGTTTCTTAGGTCCATTTGCTTGATAAGCCTTTTCCCAGCCCTTTACTCTGAGTAGGTGCCTGTCTCTGTGTTTGAGGTGTGTTTCTTGTAAACAGCAGAATGTTGGATCCTGATTTCGTATCCAATCTCTTAGCCTGTGCCTTTTTATAGGTGAGTTGAGCCCATTGACATTAAGTGATATTAATGACCAGGGGATGTTAACTCCGGTCACTTCTTTAGTAGTAGAGTTCGTGTGCGTCCCTTCTTTGAGTTGCGCTGGTGACGGGTCTCTAGATGTCTGAGTTATTGTGGTCATTGTTGGACTCCTTGGTTAGAGATTTTCCTTCTATTACTTTCTGTAAGGCTGGGTTTGTGGCTACGTATTGTTTAAATTTGTTTTTATCCTGGAAAATTTTGTTTTCTCCATTTATGGTGAATGAAAGCTTGGCTGGGTATAGTAGTCTGGGCTTGCATCCATGGTCTCTTAGTTTTTGCAGTACATCTATCCAGGACCTTCTGGCTTTCATGGTTTCCATAGAGAAGTCAGGTGTAAGTCTGATAGGTTTACCTTTGTAAGTAACTTGGCCTTTTTCCTTTGCGGCTCTTAATATTCTTTCTTTATTCTGTATGTTTTGTGTTTTGATTATTATATGGCGAGGGGATGTTTTTTTTTTTTTTTTTTTTCCAGCCTATTCGGTGTTCTGTATGCTTCTTGAACCTTCATAGGTACATCTTTCTTTAGGTTGGGAAAGTTTTCTTCTATAATTTTATTAAATATATTTTCTGGGCCGTTGAGTTGCACCTCTTCTCCTTCTTCTACTCCAATTATTCTTAGGTTTGGTCTTTTTATTGTGTCCCATATTTCCTGAATGTTTTGTGATGAGAATTTGTTGGTTTTGCTGTTTTCTTTGATCAGTGTGTTTATTTTCTCTATGGTATCTTCAGTATCTGATATTCTTTCTTCTATCTCTTGTATTCTGTTGGTAGTACTTGTCTCTGTAGTTCCTGTTCGTTTACCCAGATTTTCCATCTCCAATCTTCCCTCGGTTTGTGTTTTCTTCATTACTTCCATTTCATTCTTCAAGTCTTGAACTGCTTCCCGTACCTGTCTGATTGCTTTTTCATGTTTCTCTTGATTTTCTTGGGTATCTTTAAGCGATTTATTCATTTCCTCTACCTTTTTGTTTGTAATCTCTAATTGTTTATGGCAGTTTTTCACCTCCTGCTTAAGGTCTTCTATTATTTTCATATAATTCACTTTTGAGTCGATTTCTTCTAATTCTTCTGGAGTAGGGTGTACAATTCTTCTTATTTCGGGATCCCTTGATTCTGGTGAAGTCATGTTGCCTTTCAGGTTGTTGGAGGAAGTCTTGCATTGGCGCCTTCCCATCTCCTCCTTCAAATGGAGCCAGGAGAGGCCTGGTGTCTTGGTCCAGACTTTGCTGTGAATGAGTCTCTGGGTGTATCTTTTCAGTGTAGAAGCAGGGACCGTCCCGTTGAGCTGGAACTCCCCAGCACCCAAACATGGACTACCGTCCAGATGGAACTCCTCAGGACCGCTCTGGGTTGGTTGTGGATGCAAGCCTGATGTCTCTCCTGGTGCGGGGTTCGGATCTCCTTGCTGCTTGGGTGACTTGTAATCAAAGGACCTACCTAGCTCGCTGCAGGCAGGCTAGTGGGAACAAAGGAGCTACCACCCTCCCGTTTGCCCTGCAGATTCGCATTCGGTCCTAGAGCCCGGAAAGGCTGGGCTGGGAGATGTTATGTGGTCAACGATGGAAGGGAGTCAGATGGAGGGGGGAGGGATGTGGATGCAAGCTGGGTGGGATAGGAAGAGAGGGGGGGTATTGGGCAGAGGATGACCAGGAAGTGTAGGAGGGGTGTCTGTGTTCCCTGTCCCGGGCTGCTGCCGCGGTCAGAAACTCACTCTCCCCAGTGATGTCTCTCCTGGTGCCTGGACCGGATCTCCTTGCTGCTTGGGTGAGAAGTCTAAGTCTTGTATTAAAAATGGCTTGGCAAAAAAAAAAATGGCTTGGCTAAGACATGAGAGGAAAGTAACTATGACTATCTAGTCTTCAGTCGTATCAAAGACATGAGAGGAAAATAATAGTACTTAAAAAAAAGAGGAATATTCCTGTCCCTGTGCTAAGGACAACCATTCAGACTTGTGAGTGGGTGCCATCCTGGGGCAGAGTAGAATGTCCAGGAAAGGAGCACTAGGCCCCTTCAACTCCTGCTGCAGGAGCTTCTTTGTTCCAAACATCCCTGCACACACACACACCCAAGCCTGTCCTGTTGGCTGTGAGGTCCTTGGCCCAGGATCAGTGGCTACTTCTGCACTGAGGCTATCCACCCAAACGGGAACAGTTCCTGCTTCTACACTGAGGAGATCCACCCAGAGTCAGTCACAACATAGATTGGACCAAGACACCAAGACTCTCCTGGCTGCTTTTGAAGGAAGATATGGGCAGATGCCAATGCAAGAGTTCCTCCAACAACCTGAAAGGCAACATGACAACACCAGATTCCAGGGATCACATAACAAGAAGACTTGAACACCCTATTCCAGAAGAAGTAGAAGAAATCAACTTTAAACATAGCATTATGAAAATTATAGAGGACCTTAAACAGGAGGTGAAAAACTGCTGTAAAGAAGTGGAGAAGACAAACAAAAAGGTAGAAGAAATGAATAAATCTCTCAAAGATACCCAAGAAAAACATGATAAAGCAATCAAACAGATAAAGGAAACAGATCAAGACTTTAAAACTGAAATGGAGGTAATGAAGAAAACACAACCTGAGGGAAGGCTGGGTATGGAAAATGTGGGTAATCAATCAGGAACTACAGAGACAAGCATAACCAACAGAATACAAGAGATAGAAGAAAGAATCTCAGACACCTAAGATACTATAGAGGAAATAAACTCATTGATTAAAGAAAACAGCAAATCCAACAATTTCTTAACACAAAACATCCAGGAAATCTGGGACACTATGAAAAGACCAAAGATAAGAAAAATAGGGATAGAAGAAGGAGAAAAATTACAGATCAAAGACCCAGAAAATATATTTAACATAATTATAGAAGAAAACGTTCCCAACCTAAAGAAGGATATTCCTATGAAGGTACAAGATGCATACAGAACATCAAATAGACTGGATAAAAAAAGCATCCCCTACCATATAATAATCAAAACACAAAGCATACAGAATAAAAATTGAATATTAAGAGCTGAAAGGGGAAAACGTCATGTAACATTTCCATTACCTGTATAAAGGGAAACCTATCAGAATTACACCTGACTTATCAATGGAAACCATGAAAGCCAGAAGGTCTTGGATATATGTACTGCAGACACTAAGAGATCAGGATGCAATCCCAGACTACTATATCCAACAAAGTTTGCATTCACCATCAATGGAGAAAACAAGATAAGATATTCCAAGACAAAAACAGATTTAAACAATACTTAGCCACAAACACAGCCTTACAGAAAATACTAGAAGGAAAACCACAAACCAAGAAAGCCAACAATACCCATAATAACACAAGCATCTAACAACCCTCCACCAGCACAACTCAAAGAATGGAAACACACAAACACAAAGAAAAATAACTGGAGTTAGCAACCACTGGTCTTTAATAATACTTAATATCAATGGATTCAGTTCACCTATAGAAAGGCACAGGTTAAGAGAATGGATATGAAAACAGGATCCAACATTCTGCTGTTTACAAAAAACACACCTCAAACTCAAAGATAGACATTACCCCAGAGTAAAGGGTTGGGAAAATTCTTTCCAATGAAATGGTCTAAAGAAACAAGTGGGTGTGGCTATACTAATATCTAATAAAATTGACTTCAAACTAAATTCAATCAGAAGAGATGGAGAAGGACACTTTATTCTCATAAAAGGAACAATTCATCTGGAGAAAGTCTCAGTCCTGAATACCTATGTCCCTAATATAAAAGCACATACATATGTAAAAAAAAAAAAAAAAAAAAAANCCCCACATTCTAATAGTAGGAGATCTCAACACTCCGCTCTCACCAATGGACAGGTCAACCAGACAAAAAACTTAACAGCAAAATAAGAGACCTAACAGATGTAATGAAGCAAATGGACTTAACAGATATCTATAGAACATTGCACCCAAACAGAAAAGAATATACCTTCTTCTCAACATCTCATGGAACCTTCTCAAAAAATAGATCACATAATTGGTAACAAAGCAAACATCCATAGATACAAAGAAATTGTAGTAACCACCTGTATACTATCAGATCACAATGGAATAAAGTTAGAATTCAACAAATATTCTACCCCCAGAGAGCATAAAAACTCATGGAAACTGAAGAGTAAACTACTGAACCACACCTGGGTCAGAAAAGAAATAAAGAAAGAAATTAAAATTTTCCTTGAATTTAATGAAAATAAAGGCACAACATACTCAAACCTATGGGACACTATGAAAGCAGTGCTAAGATGAAACTTCATAGCACTAACAGCCCACATAAAGAAAACAGAGAAAGCACACACTAGAGACATACCAGCACATCTCAAAGCTCTAGAAAAAAAGAAGCAGACTCATCAAAAAGGAGTAGAAGACTGGAAATAATTAAACTGAGGGCTAAAATCAAAAAATAGAAACACAGAAAACAATCCAAGTAATCAATGAAACAAAAAGCTGGTTCTTGGAGAAAATCTACAAGATTGACAAACCCCTTTCCAAACTAATCAAACGGCAGAGAAAGAACACGCAAATAAATGAGATCAGAAATGAAAAGGGGGGCATAACCACAGACACAGAGTAAATTCAGAGAATCATTAGATCTTACTACAAAAGCCTGTATGCCACAAAACTGGAAAATGTAAAAGAAATGGACATTTTCAAAGATAAGTATCATATACCAAATTAAATCAAGACCAGGTGAACAATTTAAATAGACCTGTAAGTCGGGAAGAATTAGAAGCTATTATCAAAAACCTCCCTACCAAAAAAAGGCCCAGAACCCGATGGTTTCAATGCAGAATTCTACCAGAACTTCCAAGAAGGGTTAATACGTATAATCCTTAATGTATTTCACAAAATAGAAACAGAAAAGTCATTGCCAAACTCCTTTTATGAAGCTACTGCTACCCTTAAACCAAAACCACAGAAAGACTCAACTAAGAAAAAGAATTACAGGCCAATCTCACTCATGAACATCGATGCAAAAATTCTTAAATACTGGCAAACTAAATCGAAGAACACATTAAAAATTACCTGTTATGATCAAGTAGGCTTCACCCCAGAGATACATGGCTGGTTCAACATATGCAAATCTATCAATGTAATCCATCATATAAATAAATTGAAAGAAAAAAAAAATATCATCATAAGATGCTGAAAAATCATTTGACAAAATTCAACACCCCTTTATGATAAAAGTCTTGGAGAGATTAGGGATACAAGGTTCATAACAAAATATAATAAAAGCTATATACAGCAAGCTGACAGCTAACATCAAATTAAATGGAGAGAAACTCAAAGCCATTCAACTAAAATCAAAAACAAGACAAGGCTTTCCACTCTCTCCATACCTCTTTAATATACTGCTTGAAGTTCTAGCAATAGCAATAAGAAAACATAACGAGATCAGGGGGATACGAATTAGAAAGGAAGAAGTCAAATTTTCGTTATTTGCAGATGATATGGTAGTGTACATAAGCGACCCCAAAAACTTTACCAAAGAACTCCTACAGCTGATAAACACCGTTAGTAATGTGGCAGATAACAATATCAACTCCAAAATATCAGTTCCTTCTATACACAAAGGATAAAGAAGCAGAGAGGGAAATCAGAGAAGCATCACCTTTCACGATAGCCACAAATAGCATAAATTATCTCGGGGTAACTCTAACCAATGATGTGAAAGGTCTATTTGACAAGAACTTTAAATCTTTGAAGAAAGAAATTGAAGAGGATACCAGAAAATGGAAGGATCTCCCTTGCTCTTGGATTGGGAGGATCAACATAGTAAAAATGGCAATTCTAACAAGGGCAATTTATAGATTCAATGCAATCCCCATCAAAATCCCAACAAAATTATTCACAGACCTTGAGAAAGCAATAATCAACTTTATATAGAAAAAAAAAATCCCGGATAGCCAAACAATCCTATACAATAAAAGTACTTCCAGAGGCATTATCATTCCTGACTTCAAACTTTATTACAGAGCTACAGTAATGAAAACAGCTTGGTATTAGCATAAAGACAGAGATGTTGACCAATGGAATTGAATCGAAGACATGGATATTAACCCACAAAACTATGAACACCTGATTTTTGACAAAGGAGCTAAAGTTATAGAATGGAAGAAAGAAAACATCTTTAAAAAATGGTGCTGGCGCTTTTGTCCCTGGCTCAATGTTTAGGTGCTGTGGAGCTCAATCTGGACTGGTGAGTGTGTGCTATCCCAGGGCAGATTGTCCTGGAAGAGAGCACAAACCCCCCTCCCCCAGCTCCTTCTGCAGGGCTGTCTTGTTTACACAAGACCCCCACACACACACCCAAGCCTGTGTGATCTGCAAGGTCCTCTGCTCAGGAACAGTTTTCTGCTCCTACACTAAGGCTACCCATCCAGAGAGGTGAGGGCCTGCCTACCAGGCAGGCCTCAAGGACCCCTGAAGGGAGCACGGGCACCTCAGCTTGCTCAACAGCATCTCCTGTGCTCTACTTGACCCCGCCCTGCCTGCCACGTTCTTCCTTTTGTCCCTGGCTCATTGGGCTACCAGCCTTTCCTGTTTAGGTGCTGAGGAACTCTATCTGGTCTGGTGAGTGTGCTATCCAGGGGTGGATTGTCCTGGAAGAGAGCACAAACCCTCCTCCCCCAGCTCCTTCTGCAGGGCTGTCTTTCTTACACACGACACCCCCCCCCAAGCCTGCATGATCTGCAAGGTCCTATGCTCAGGAACAGCTTTCTGCTACTACACTTAGGCTACCCACCCAGAGCAGTGAGTGCCTGCCTACCAGGCAGGCCTCAAGGACCACCGAAGGGAGCTCAGGCTCCTTCAGCTTGCCCAGCAGGGTCTCCTGTCTTATACTTGACCCCGCCCTGCCCTCCAAGTTCGCCCTTTTGTCCATGGATCATTGGATTACCAGGCATCCTTGTTTCTGTGCTGACAAGTACTATCAACAGATTACAAGAGATAGAAGAAAGAATGTCAGACACTGAAGATACCATAGAGAAAATAAACAGACTGATCAAAGAAAACAGCATTTCCAACAAATTCTCATCACAAAACATTCTGGAAATCTGGGACACAATAAAAAGACCAAACCTAAGGATAATAGGAGTAGAAGGAGGAGAAGAAGTGCAGCTCAATGGTCCAGAAAATATATTTAATAAAATTATAGAAGAAAATTTCCCAATCTAAAGAAAGATATTCCTTTGAAGGTTCAAGAAGCATACAAAACACCGAATAGACTGATAGACTGGACAAAAAAAAAAAAAAAAAAAAAAAAAAAAA
>NW_026068231.1:616849-617770 GCF_014885135.2 Alexandromys fortis
CTAAGGACCCTTCACCAGCACAACTCGAAGAAGGGAAACACGAAAATTCTATTACCAAAAAAAAAAAAAAAAATAGAATAAATGACCGGAGTTAATAACCACTGGTCATTAATATCACTTAATATCAATGGACTCAACTCACCTATAAAGAGGCACAGTCTAAGAGATTGGATAAGAAAACAGGATCCAACATTCTGCTGTTTACAAGAAACACACCTCAACCACAAAGACAGGCACCTACTCAGAGTAAAGGGCTGGGAAAAGGCTTATCAAGCAAATGGACCAAAGAAACAAGCAGGTGTGGGCATACTAATCTCTAACAAAGTTGACTTCAAACTTAAATCAATCAGAAGAGATGGAGAAGGACATTTTTTTACTCATAACAGGAACAATTAATCAGGATGAAGTCTCAATCCTGAATATCAATGCCCCTAATATAAAAGCACCCACTTACGTAAAAGAAATATTACTAAAACTCAAGGCAGTCATCAAACCACACACACTAATAGTAGGAGATTTCAACACTCCTCTCTCACCAATGGACAGGTCAAACAGACAGAAACCTAACAGAGAAATAAGAGGATTAAGGGAAATAATGAATCAATTGGACTTGACAGACATCTATAGAATATTCCACCCAAATAGGAAAGAATATGCCTTCTTCTCTGCAGCTCATGGAACCTTCTTGAAAATTGACCACCTACTCAGTAACAAAGCTAACTTCCACAGTTACAAAAAAAAAATATTAGTAACAACCTGTGTCTTATCAGATCACCATGGATTAAAGTTAGAATTCAACAACAATGCTACCCCCAGAAAGCCTACAAACTCATGGAAACTGAACAGTCAACTACTGAACCACACCTGGATCAAGGAAGAAATAAAGAAAGAAATTAAAGTCTTTCTTGAATTCAATGAAAA
>NW_026068231.1:618458-640550 GCF_014885135.2 Alexandromys fortis
TCCAAGAAGACCTAATACCTATACTCCTTAATGCATTTCACAATATAGAAACAGAAAAGTCATTGTCAAATTCCTTTTATGAAGCTACAGTTACCCTGATACCAAAACCACACAAAGACTCAACCGAGAAAGAGAATTACAGGCCAATGTCACTCATAAACATCAATGCGAAAATCCTCAATAAAATACTTGCAAAACGAATCTAAGAACACATTAGAAGAATTATCCATTATGATCAAGTAGGCTTCATCCCAGAGATGCAGGGCTGGTTCAACATATGAAAATCTATCAATGTAATCCATCATATAAATAAACTGAAAGAAAAAAAAATCATATGATCATTTCATTAGATGCTGAAAAAGAATTTAACAAAATTCAACATCCCTTTATGATAAAGGTCTTAGAGAGATTAGGGACAAAAGGGTCCTTCTTAACTATAATAAAAGCCATTTATAGCAAGCCGACAGCTAACATCAAATTAAATGGAGAGAAACTCAAAGCCATTCCACTAAAATCAGGAACACCACAAGACTGTCCAAGCTCTCCATACCTTTTCAATATAGTGCTTGAAGTTCTAGCAAAAGCAATAAGGTGATCAAAGGGTTGGAAAGGAAGATTTTAAACTTTCATTA
This sequence comes from Alexandromys fortis, assembly GCF_014885135.2. Classification (NCBI taxonomy): domain Eukaryota; kingdom Metazoa; phylum Chordata; class Mammalia; order Rodentia; family Cricetidae; genus Alexandromys; species Alexandromys fortis. The sequence goes on from NW_026068231.1 coordinate 619,091, forward strand.
TTTGCAGATGATATGATAGTGTACATGAGCGAACCCAAAACCTCCAGCAAAGAACTCCTACAGCTGATAAACACCTTTAATAGCGTGGCAGGATACAAGATCAATTCTAAAAAATCACTTGCCCTCCTATACACAAAGGATAAGGAAGCAGAGAAGGAAATCAAAGAAGCATCACCTTTCACGATAGCGACAAATAGCATAAAATATCTTGGGGTAACTCTAACTAAGGATGTGAAGGATCTACTTGACAAGAACTTTAAGTCCTTGAAGAAAGAAATTGAGGAAGATAAAAGAAAATGGAAGGATCTCCCTTTCTCTTGGATTGGGAGGATCAACATAGTAAAAATGGCAATTCTAACAACAGCAATTTATAGATTCAATGCAATTCCCATTAAATCCCATCGAAATTCTTCACAGATCTTGAGAGGACATTAATCAACTTTTTTTTGGAAAAACAAAAAAAACCCAGGATATCCAAAACAATCTTTTCACATATCTAATTTGAGATTCATGAATGAAACTACTCGTTAAATAATTTAAAATATATTTTCTTCATTAATTTCTTTTTACTGATAATCTACTCAATATTTTAACATTCCCAATTTCCGTCATCACTCTAGCACAACATTTCACTGGAGTTCTATGATTGTGTGTGTGGAAAAATGAAGATATTTTCCACTTTTTTCTTTGCAGTATGACTATAACACAACATGACCTTTTCTTTTCATAGTGTTTTGCTGCCTGTACATTAAAACACAATAAATGAAAATAAGGAATAAATAATTATTAGTAGTTGTTGATAAAATTGTGTTTATTGCTATTGGCCTCTAATTCTGTCAATAACAAATCACAGTCAACCAAAACTCATTTTGCTAATGGATAAAATATTGATAGTAACTGTGATTTCTTTGAGTCATTTATATATCTATATAAAATATCTTTGTAATTTCAAAAAAAGTTTTAAATCATGTTTGCTATAAATTTGGTAATATTAAGTGTATATATTTAAGAAAAGTTTATCAAATATGCTATAGTAAGAAAATTTAGGGAATATTAGCTCTATTCTTTATTGTTGCTATATGAATAAATCACTTTTGTCATAAAAAAAATTGTACTTCCAAACTTAGTATCAGTTTTAAACATTTGCAGAAGAAATAAGACAAATAATTCATATTTTCGTTTTTTTGAAGCAAGTTTTCCCTATGCAAACGATGCTTGTTTGGGTATGCTTTGTAACCAAGGTTTGGAACAAATTCATGACTCTCCTGCCTTTCTCATATCTTACATTTTCTAGGAGTATGTAATCATGCTAGGGTCATAGCTATGTCTTTAAGTAACTGAATATGTTTTATATATTTTTGAACTTTGTTATTGATTTTATTGAGCTATATATTTTTCTCTAATCACCTCCCGTTCTCTCCCCCTCTTTAATTTAATTTAATTCAATTAATACAATTTCTGTGTGGTTATTTCAGGGCTAATCTAGCCTTGTGACCGTGATGAACAAGCAGGCCCTCTCCTTGCAATAGTAAAACTTTATTACATTTATCACCCTTTACAATGGAAAATGCTGAAGGTGTATTTGAGATCTTTGATTCAATATGTATCTTGTTTCCAGGAAAATAAGGATGACCGTCAGTCATTGGTAATGAGATACAACTTAGGAAGTGTTGTGCACTTCAAGGAGATAGAAATGACTCTTAAATCAATGTTTAAAGTATATTTGGATAAAAAGAGTTCTCACTTATAAATAATAAAACAAGCTGTTAAGGAATATCTAATAAATGCCACCTTTGAAATGAATTAAAATAATGGAGAAAGGGATGCAATTTGAACAAAATTAAAATCCACTGTTGTATATGATTCACATAGCCAAAAAGTAAACCAAAATATTGATGATTTAATACAGAGCACAAACAAGCAAACATTGGATAATTTATGGAAGCCCATACCATTGAATTATTAAGCCTGACTGAAGTATTAGTAAGTACAGTCTAGATTTACTTAAGATAAATAATCTATAGATGTTTAGTTACAATGAATTTAACTAATGATAACAAATTGAAATTAGGATCTTAAATATATTTCTTTTACTTTACCATGGCTCTCCTTGAGGACAACAAGTCTAGCTCAATCTATCAGATACTTCCATCAGTGAATATTTAGTCAGACACACAGAAAACTTACTATGTAAGATTACTAAATATCTAAGAGCAAACCTGCATTAAATATTTACTAGGTTCTAAGTGGTTTGTAAGACTACAGAAATTCCTAATCCATCTTGAATTATTAATTCTCTGTATCACAACTTAGGTTTTTCTTCTTTTATGAATCAAAGTATAAAAATCAAAACTAGAAATTTTTTCTAAAAATTAAATACATAATGAATAAATGTGGATTATTACCTTCATAGTGACCATCAAGGGGTAGATTTGAGACTTAGGTAATATATTTATAATCATCTAATAAAATGACACCAATTATCACTAATTGCTAGAGGCGTCACAATGAGTTTTCTGTGATTCATTTTCAACTTTTAAACAAAATTTATTTTTAATTTGCATTCAAATTAAGTTATTTCCCTATAGTATATCTAAGTGTATTTAGCTTTGGTTGATTCCACTCCTAAATCATTTCTTATCTTTCTAACCTCCTCATAATCTATACCCTTCAACCCCTAGTAGCTTCGTTTCAACTTACATACTGAATGTTCTATTACCCTTCCAATCTTCTTAATTAAAGCCTCTTTGTTCCTTTTCATTAACCCATCTCTAGATTTTTGTCCTCTTCTCACAGTTACTTACATATCTAAGTTTGAGAAATTTTTAATATAAATACAATAGTGAGCAGAAAGCATTTGTCTTGTGTCTGGGTTATTTCACTCAGTATATTGTTTTATTTCTTTTCATCCATTTTCAAATTTTATGATTCCTGATTTCCTTAGATCTGAGTAAAACAATATATATTTATTATCTAGTCACAAATTTATAGACATAAAGGATTATTCATTTTTTAGTTATTATGTATAGAGTAGCAGTAAACATTGATGTGAAAATTTCTCTGTGCGTTGGTTGTATATTAAAATTATTCTTTATCTCTATAATTTAAGTAGTAAGTACATTTACCAACTTTAAAGTCAAGAATATGAGAAGGGAAAAATACATGAAATGATAATTTAAATTACCACAACACCCCCTCAATAGTTGACCTAGATATACCAGTTAACTCTATTGGAAAAATAATTGTTGATATGAAAGCATCTTTATTTTGTAACATTAAGTACATATTAGGAGATAATCTCTATGTTAATACTACTGTGGATTGCACCTGCATTTTATACAGCATTCACATATTTTGTCATGGAAAGAGATGAAGTTTTCACTCAGTACTGTCATAGATTGCCAAACTTAGTCCACTGACTAGGTTCTTACCTATTTATGCTTAAAGTAAACAGTCAACATTGAATTCCAGGAACTGCAGGACTGACCCAATAACTTTCTTTATGACAAAGAAATGAAACTACTCATACAAACTTGCAGTGTAAATCAGTCCATTATATGACTACCTCCAAATCAGAACAATTACTCCTTATTATAAGACCAGGATCCAGATCATAACTAATCATCTCATAGGAAACATTTTGCTTCACTCAAATTTTGACAGGGTGACAAGACCCCCAGAATCCCTTTCAGAACTATAACTGAGAAAATAATCAACATTGTGAAAAATTGGCATTATCACAGAAGAGCATGGAGGTGGTGCTGTATTTCAGGATATATCATGTCAAATAATACTGTAAGAATTAAAAATATGCCACCTATAAAATGCTTACTCAGCATAAGTCTTTTTTAGGTATTATTTTAAGAAGCAACATACAATGGCTTAGCTCAGAAAGGTTCCTCTTTTGTGACAGAAATGTATAACTATAAAGAAATCCATACATGTCAAGATGTATTCCTCAAATAACTAGAAAGAGAAGGATGACTAAATCTTCAAAGCTCAGTTGACAGAGAGGGATTTAATTTTTAGAAACAAACTAAACTATGATATGGGATTTCCCTCTGTATGCTGTTAATATTATTGAATAATAAAGGAACTGTTTTGGGCCTATAGGGTAACAGAGATAGGTGGGGAAATATAACCTGAATGCTGGGAGAAATGAGGCAGAATTGAGGAAAAGCCACATAAACCCGCCAGAGACAGATGCTGGAACTTTACCTGATAAGCTACAGCCTCATGGCAGTACACAGATTTAAATAATATAGTTTCTGTGTGATTATTTTGGGACTGAGCAGCTGGGAATCAACCAGAGGCCTTCTTCCTCTTGCAACAAATTGACACACCAACATGGCTAACTGAATCCATTTAAAAACTCGAGGAAGTTTGAAAGGAAATCTAGACACAAAAATGCAGAGTTCAACAGCTTCTTGCTGTTTGCTAGTAGTGTGCAATAGCTTCTTTAACTGAGGTTTTTCTGACTTAGTGGCAGCAGGACCAAAAAGCCCTGTGAGCTAGCTTTCTGGGCTGTGCTGCCAGTTCAACCTCTGGCTCTTTCAGGAGGCCAAGCATTTAAATGTTATTTGTAAGTAGCATGTTACAAACTGCTTAATGTTTCAACATAGACCTGCTGTATACTTGGACCTGGGAAATGTGTATGGCTTGCAGAGGCAGTGAACTGACTTCCACTATGTTGGACTGTGCAGAGTAAGCAGGAATGGCTGTACATACCTTAGCAATGCTACCTTTTAGATTCTTAAGAAGTGTTTAGCATTTTAAGAATCACTTCTGTTAAGAAAATAATTACAGATATGCAAAAAAGACAAATCATCATTTAAAAAAAACTCTAAATGGGACACAGTGTTAGATAAATGTGTGTAGGCTTAGATGAGAGAAGAAAAAGAGTATAGAGAGTTGGAGAATAAGTAGTTTTTTTAAAAAAAATTTTTGGACACAGAGTATATTTAGGGGGTAAAGGTAATAAAATAAATATTATAAAGTAATAGAGTAAAAACAAGCCATGTAAAGATAAATAATGCACAGAGTCTGGATTATATATATATATATATTATTGTGTTTACTTTGAATTTTTTGACTGTGAGGGAGCAAAGTACAGATAGACATTTAATTGCACGGGCTTCTAAGGTAAACGAGCATATATATTTTAAAGGTTTCTTATTTTAAAATTTGAGGCTAAGGATATGTTGTTTTGGGAAAGAGGTTCTTCTTTTGTTTCCACAGAAGATGAGAACAAGTGAAATCATTCCAGACTAATGTGGTTTGATGTTCCAAGAACCCATTATAGATTGTTGTGGATAACTCCCAAATTTACTTTGCCCAGCAAAAAGCAAGAAGCAGTATAGAAAAAAATTACACCCATGTTCCAAAATATTGTTTATAAATGTTTATGTTTAAAGGGGGATATGCTATAGAAATTTGCATTGGTATCGATCTTGGTTTATCGATACAAATTTAAGGTCAATTTTGTTACATATATATATATATCCAAACACATTATCTTAATCAAGAGCAGAAAGAGCAGATATATCTCTCTTTTAAATATGTAATGTATAATTAAGAAATATAAGTAAATAGAGAGTCATCAATAATATTCAAGCTTGTAGTCATGCTAGTTAGATTTTCTAGATATATAGAGATATATTTAAATTTAGATAGGTATTCTTCATGTCTTTCAGAGTCCTTCATAATGTGTCATTTAAATGTTTTAAGAATTTAGGACTAATCATAATAATGAGACACAGTTGCTCCTGGCAGCACCAATTACTTAAAGAGGAAAATGGGCATCAAAGCGGCACCTCATGAAGCCATTTGGGCAAGAAACTGCTCTTGTCTGGACTGCTTGATGAACTGGACATGGAGGATCCACAGGGAAATGACTGCTAAACTTGCCTAAAGGTGAGACAATATTCCAAGGTTCCTGTTTCAGGAAAGAGTCTGCTAGACATTCTGCAGGACACAGGAAAAAGTGACTGACAATCTGCAAGTCTTTGAAATTTCCTGCTTTGTGGAAAAGTCTGCTAGATACTGTAGGCCAGTAGGCTGAAGATGGATGCCCCAATTGTACAGAAGAACTTTGAGTGACTATCAAGGCAGTGAGATGTCTCTGTCATTTCTAGTGTTTAGAAAGTTGCTTACAATGAACCTCCTGTTTACTTTAGGTAATATTATATCCCTCTGGAGTCTTTGATGGAGTTGAAAAATTGATAGTTATAGTTTTCCTTAGTTATGATAAAAAATAAAGTATATATGTAAATGTTGTAAATATAAGTCTTGCTTGAAACCTTTTTCACATGTAATTTTATTATGTTAAAGTTAAAATCTTTCCTTTTCATTTAAACAGAAAAGGAGAGGTGATGTGGAATTCCCTTCTATATGCTTTGCATATCATTGTTTAATAAAGGAACTGCTTTGGGACTATAGCAGATCTATAGAGAAACACAGATAGGTGGAGAAACTAAACTGAATGCTGGGAGAAAGTAGGCTGAGTTGAGGAGAAGCCATGTAGTCCTGCCAGACACAGATGGGGAAACTTTACCTGGTAAGCCAAAGCCTCTTGTTGATACACAGATTAATAGAAATGGGTTAAATTAAGATGTAAGAGTTATCCAATAAGAAGCTAGAGCTAATGGGCCAAGCAGTGATTTAAATAATATAGTTTCTGTGTGACTATTTTGGGACTGAACAACTGAGAACAAACAAGTGGCCTTCCTCCTATTTCAATAAAACATTTGTTTTATGATAATTTTGATGACTTTCAAGTCTCAACTCTATCTAATCCTCTAATCATCATCACTATATTTCTTTATTCTATTAGTCCTACTCAAAACCAATTACTCTACATTGATATGAGTGATTACTTATTTGTCTTTATTATCAAGTAAATAAACAGAAAATGTGAAGTCAAAGTTCTCCTTGTATTTTTAAATCATTAATCTTTATAGTTGGAGATTTATAATTAGGAATTTATGAAAGTAGAAGGGAAATACTTTTCTTTTCCTAAAATGGTAAATATTTATCAAAATAATTTGTATAAGATGTGTACCAAAAAAAAGACACCCTAGTTAAACAGTGACATTCCAGTTTTTAAAGCTCTTCCATTAAGTTCTTTTTTCTCCCCATCCTCATATTTGATTCTCTACAGAGTCTCCAGGCTAACAAACTCTCTCCTTCTTTATGCCACATGATTCATACAGTCTTCCTACAATATATTTATATGGACTATCTTTCAATTAGATAGCACGGAACCTAGAAATTACTATAGAATGTACATTAAGAAATGTTCAGTCTGCTACTGTCATAGGAGCCATAAGAATCCGATCTTTCTTCAGAATTTCTGTCATGTTGATGTCTGCCTGCTGTTGGGGAATATTAGTTCTAGACGTGAAATATTGTGGGATATTTGTTTAATATCATGCTGCATTATTCATGTTGCATTTGGCTAACTCTGTGAAACTAAGTTACTCTGCTTACCTAAAACACTTAATTTGTTTTATAAAGAATGACCAATAACTAGGCCAGAGAAGGATAGGTGGGGCTTCCTGTCAGACAGAATAAAATTCAGAAGAGAGGAGCAAGAAAAGCAGAAAAGAGAAAGACTGCAGGTTCCAGCTACCCAGACACAGAGCCAGCCACAGAGTAAGAATGAAAGAAAGGAATATAGAATAAAGAAAGATAAAAGTCCAGAGGCAAAAGCTAGATAGTGTAAGGCACACTAGAAATAAACTAAGCTAAGCCCAGACATTCATAAGTAAGAATAAGTCTCCTCTCTGTGTACTTAATTGAGAGCTGGGTAGAGGGACCCCAAAGAGTAAATAGTAAACAAACAAAATGGAGAAATAAACCATCACAAAAACAACTACAGCCTTCTATATAAAGTGCTAACTATACTTCTAATAAATATCTTATCTTTAACTAACAATCTACCTTGGTGTCCCTGTTTGAATTCTAAACCTGAAATTTTTCATTATGTGTAGAAAAAGCCACCATCTTTTGTCAGTCTTTTTAATGTCATAAGATCAACATGATATTCATAGAATATGATTGTAATGTCATTTTGTTTGTGTTATAATAAATAAGATTTCCTGAAAATCAGAAACTAAAACAGTTCCAATGGTCAGCCTTACAGACCAGGCAGTGGTAACACTCATCTTTAATCTCAGTAACCAAACTAGTTGCCCTAAAAACCAGGCAGTGCATGCCTTTAATACCAGTTATGCATGCCTTTAATAAAAGAACTAGAGAAAATTATAAAAAAGAAGAAAAATATCAGACACAGAGCTGTTCTGAGATTCTTGGAGTCAGGATTGCCATTTCAGTTTGAGGAAGAGATAAGAGCAAGATAAGAGATAGCTGGCTGATTTGCTTTTCTTTTTTCATATTTCTTTTTTTTCTTTTTTTTTTAATTTGTTTATTTATTAAAGATTTCTGCCTACTCCCCGCCACTGCCTCCCATTCCCCTCCCCCTCCCCCCGATCGGGAACTCACCAAGGCCAGCTGGCCTCTGTCTGAAAAAGCCTGGGATAAAACCGGACTCGCTGAACATAGTGGACAATGAGGACTACTGAGAACTCAAGAACAATGGCAATGGGTTTTTGATCCTACTGCACGTACTGGCTTTGGGGGAGCCTAGGCAGTTTGGATGCTCACCTTACTGATTTGCTTTTCTGCCCTTCAGGCTGAACCACAATTTCTTTCTCTGAGTTTTTACTTATCATGCTTCATAAGATACCTCCAGCATCTTCCCAAAATGAAGAATAAAACTGTAAAGTAGTTGACAATGAGTTTAATGTCTTGCAAAAGATTTTTAAGATTTCAGATAATTTAATTGACAAGGAACTTCTTCTTCCTACTTGCTTCCTACAAATTTCCCTCTAGCTACTTAATGATTGAAGACACAGATCTGAATTTATTGTTAGCCTTTGTTCTTCTCACTAAATGAACATGAAATATACATATGTATACACATATAAATGTACACACATATATACAAAATATACACATACACATAAATATATGTATATATGTATATGTATATATTTCTCTTTTTGGAAAAACACAGTCCTATAGGAATATAGTAATTGTTTCTATATTTTATTGGCCCAAGTCCTTTCATGATAATATTTCTGTAAGGAAAATATGAGTAATTGTTTTTTGATGTATAATATATAATTTCAAATCAGAGCACCATAGATTATCAGTTTCCATGTAACAGTTGATCATCATAGACATTGCCAAAGCTTTTAAATTATGTACTGACTCAGATTTAGAAGTCATTAACTGAATCCTAACAATTACTACCAATGTTTTCTAGAAAAAATAATAAAAGAATTATAAAATTGCCCAATCAGTGACAATAGAAAATCCCATATTCAAAAAAAATAGTCTGTAAATATGCCTAACACTATTGTACAGCTAAAGACCTGGGAATAATCCACTTAATACATATTAAAGTGGTATGCAAATGTTTTCCTCTTTTCAACTGCTTTGAGTAATATATAGTTTAAAGCCTTTTAAAACTTCAACTTATTTTACTTGGGGTTTTATGGCTATTGTTTTCTGTATTTTGGAACAGGAAAAATAGCTGAAATGAATATGAATGATTTTATTTTGGAATGCCCTCAATACTATACCACAAACAAAGTGAAAATATCTGTTTCTTAGAGATATAATGGCAGATTTGATGCTCTAAAATGAGACGATGGACTGGCTAAGAGATTAGAAAATTTTGATGAGAGATTTAGTGTTTTCAGTTAGGGAAAATAAAAGGCTTGTAATAATTTAGTCATTTGATTTCTGTTGCCAAAGATCAAAGAATTACTTTTTCAAATGAAATAATCAAAATTGAACAATTTAATAAGTACCTTACAGAAAAATACTTGAAAATAATATTTTGAGTATCAAAGTTATTTTTAAAAATAACAGTCAACATTGATCTTTTAGAAAACCGTGAGACACCATAATAATCATTTGAATTTAGGGCTAAGAACTAGTTTTTTATATGTAACATTTTTTTCTCTATAATAAAAAATATATTATTATTTGGAAATGAATATTTTTAAAATATCTGTATTTAGAAGTGCTAAGTATTTTTAAATACTGTTATGCTATATTGTAGAAAATTAGAAGTCATGCTCTTTTGAATTAAAAAAGCTCAATTAAATGTTAAAGAAAGTTTGGAAATCAAATTGAATAAGTGTGCTAAGTGTTTAGTAAAAGTGAAGACTACATTGTGCTAAAACCTAAGAATCTACTACAAAACAAGGATACTTCATCAACATGAATTCACGGTTCATGTAAAGAAATTATACCTTCACCCACGGAGAGATTGCAAAGAACTTTGTGGAAGAAAGTTCTACAAGAAAGTTTCACAGCAGATTTGCACTAATAAAATCAAATTGAACTGAAAGTTATAACAAAAAAATTTGTGTTGTATTTTGAATGAAAAAAGATAATTAGTAGGAACCATATGATAATGTCAGCATAGATAAGGTAATATATATAGGATGATTTTTATTTTAAATATACTTTTCTTGTAAAATATAATTCTTAAAAGTTTTGACAAAGTGACTGTAACAGACAGAATAAAACAAACTGCCAAATATTTCAAAATTTAAGAGGAAATAAAAGATAAAATAAAAGGCAGTCAGAGGCATACTGTTGTTTCAAAGGTGGTGTCTATTTTCAAACAACAGGTTTCAAAGTAACCTAAATATTTATGTGTTGAAATAAGAGTGGTGGGGCTGCGTCCCCAGCACCCCGGTCACCTGCTAGCTCATGCCCGAAATAACAACACACAAACTGTATTCATTTAAACACCGCTTGGCCCATTTCTATCTAGCCTCTTCTCGGCTAACTCTCACAACTGGACTAGCCCATTTCTAGTAATGTGTTTAAGCACCCCAAGGTGCACTTACCGGGAAGATTCTAGCCTATGTCCATCCTGGGTTAGAGCTGCCTGGGAGAGTGGAGCCTGGCGTCTCTGCTCCAGAGAGCAGAGCTGTCAAGTCTACCCGGGAGAGCTGAGCATGCTGTCTCTGCTCCAGAGAGCAGAGCTGTCGGGTCTGACCTCACTTCTTCTTCCTCTCAGCCTCCTATTCTGTTTACTCCTCCCACCTATGCTTTAACCTATCAGGGCCAGCCAAGCAGGTTCTTTATTGCTCAATGACCTTCCTCCATCAGAACAAAGACAATAATCAAATAAGATGATAACATTAGATGTATGTATATAATAAGCAAAATAGAGAATGGACATTTTAGAGAATCAAATCAGAGGAAAGTTCAAGTTAACTTTATGGTATAATACAATATCAATACTATAGATAAGAAAATAAAATTTGAGGACTCTGTCCAAAGACATTGTACACTTTAATTATGTTAAAATCAAACCCAGTAAGCACACATGCATAAATATAGGGACAAAATAATCAATAAATCAGCAAGTAACAATATGATACAAAATATTTACTTGTATTGATGACTACATTTACAGATGTGACACTCAACATGTGCAAGCATGCTTTGAATAAGTACGGGTTGAGCTTGGAAGGCTAATCCCAGAGGATTGAAACTTTCTCCCATTTTTTGGAGAAAAATTGTCTGCTCCTGTAGATCCCTAATCAAAATTTCAGTTATTGTTATATTTAATAAATACAAATATAGTCCATGGAAAAATAAGTTATGATACTGCAAAATGCTTCAGTGTTCTGCAACAGAATCTTCTTAGAAGTTCGTATCTAAGAAAATTATGTAGTATGAGAGTAAACAGATTTCTTGGATAATAATGCCAAATTCAAGCCTTTAGTATTATTTAATTTTCTTGTCACACTGCTAGAACTAAAATAAAATTTTAATAGTGAAAACTAGCAAAATAAACAGAAAAATGGCACTCAAATTTGTTGTAGCTTTAGTCTCATGAATTTGTTAGGTAATAATAGTATAAAATAATCATATATTAAAATAATCCTTCAGTACATACAAGGGATATAGATATATACTTTCAGTAGCATAACATATGTTTTGACTACATTTGGAAAAAAGCTTATAAAATAAATCAAAGTCTCATTCTTTATTCAAATCCCCAAATTAAATGTTCAGGTGACTACCTAAAGGGAAAAAAAATCTTCCAAATATACCTGGCTTGCTGACCTTCAAAGAAAGTACCTTGGAGATACCAGCACAATAAGGAGAGTAACACATTATTGCTCTAACATTGTTGACACTTAACTCCTTTGTCTTCATTCAAGCTTGGAGCAAATGTGTACATAAATGATAGGAATGAGAAAGAAGATAGGCAGTGACAAAGAAGTCTTTTCGCTTTCATTCAGACTATAGTTGTTCTCAGTTAACCAGAAAATTAGTCAGAAAGGAACTACCTTTGAAAATCACCTCAGGCAGATATAAAGAAATCAGAAATATATTCCTTGGGAACATTTCAGTCATTTCTGTTTCTGCCATCTTCAGTTTAGCACTTTGGTGAACATAAACTCTAACAAACCAGGCCATTTGTGTAACGCCTCAAGGCATCTTAGACATAGCCTTTACCAAAGAGGGGAGGGATCTCAAAAATTTCTATATGAAAAACCCCATGTTAATGATAAATAAGGAAGAAAAAAGAGGAGTTTAAATATAACACCCAATGAGTGCTCATAATTTTATTTTAAAATTACTGACCAAGCATGTTACAAGAAATTGTATTATTTCATTTAGTTGAAAATAAATTTTCCTACTATTTATTCAGTCAGAGTGGCCTTGTTTTGAAATGCATTTTCCTCTTCTTTTTAATTTTTTTTTTTTAATTTTTGAGACAGGGTTTCTCCGTAGCTTTTTGGTTCCTGTCCTGGAACTAGCTCTTGTAGACCTCGAACTCACAGAGATCCACCTGCCTCTGCCTCCTGAGTGCTGGGATTAAAGGCATGCACCACCACCGCCCGGCTGCATTTTCCTCTTAATTAGCTTTATCTGCCAGAATATCAGATACCTAAATAGTGAATGAACTGTGGAGTGTGGCATTTCCTTTTATTATGCTATCTGAATGCCACCAAATGATCTGGGAAATATCATATTCAAGAATTGACACAAAGACTTTCTATTTCTAACTTAAACTTCTATTTAGAATAAAAAATAGGTCCGATTTAGTGAGATCTCTTAAGTCTCTTAAATTTAAAATCTATTAAAGTCATTGAAAAACTCTCTTTTAATATTTTAGAACCTATAAAACAATCAAGCATTCATGAAGGCATAAGATAATGTATTGTTATTAATTTTTATGGATGTGGTATCGAATTACACTGAACATAAAAGGTATAGTTTAGAATTAATTAAAAATCTAAATAGGTGAAGTTCATGGGTGCAAAAGATTAATTAATCTTTTATGGAAACATTTGTCATAAATTAAAAGTTAATGAATATTCTGACACGTAATATATTTAAGGGTTATAGCTTCTCAAATTTAACATTCAAAATACTCATCAAAATGCATGCATAAATGTAATGGACCTAAAACATAGGACATCAGAGGACAAATCTCACTTTTATGGTATATGGTAACCTTATTATATCAAGATATGTGTAATACACTAGTTAAACATCTTTAATTATGCATTTAGCATAATAATGAAGAGAAATAGTTACAAAAATATTAATTAAATTTTTTAAAAACCCTCCATTATAAAGAACTTGAAAATAAAAATCATCCACTACTAAAAATTTGAATATAATTCTCTCATTCTCCATCTCTGCCTCTGTGTGTAGCACAGACAATAAGGACAACATTGAACAAATGAAACCTCCTAAAACTAAGAAGCTTCTGTAAAGCAAAGGACACTGTCATTAAGACAAAAAGACAACCTTCTGACTGGGAGAAGATCTTCATCAACCCCGCAACAGATAAAGGTCTGATTTCCAAAATATATAAAGAACTCAAGAAACTAGACCTTAAAATGCTAATTAACCCAATTAAAAATGGGGTACTGAACTGAACAGAGAATTCTCAACAGAAGAAGTTCAAATGGCCAAAAGACACTTAAGGTCATGCTCAACCTCCTTAGGGATCAGGGAAATGCAAATCAAAACAACTTTGAGATACCATCTCACACCTGTCAGAATGGCTAGAATCAAAAACACCAATGATAGCCTTGGCTGGAGAGGATGTGAAGTAAGGGGTACACTCATCCATTGCTGGTGGGAATGCAAACTTGTGCAACCACTTTGGAAAACAGTGTGGCCTTTTCTTAGGAAATCTGGGATCAACCTAATCCAGGATCCAGCAATACCACTCTTGGGAATATACCCAAGAGATGCTCTATCATATTACAAAAGGATTTGTTCAACTATGTTTATAGAATCATTATTTGTAATAGCCAAAACCCTGAAACAACCTAAATGTCCCTCAATGGAAGAATGGATAAAGAAAGTGAAATATGTACGCGTTAGAGTACTACTCAGCAGAAAAAAAAAAAAAAAAAAAAAAAAAAAAAAAAAAAAAAAAAAAAAAAAANATGGGTGGAAATAGAAAGCACTATCCTGAGTGAGATAACCCAGGCCCAAAAAGATGAATATGGTGTGTACTCACTCATAAGTGGGTTCTAGCCATAAATAAAGGACATTGAGCCTATAATCCGTGATCCTAGAAAAGCTAAATAAGGTGAACCCAAAGAAAAAACATAATTATCCTTCTAGATATTGGAAGGAGACAAGATTGCCAGGCAAAAATTGGAAACTTGGGGGTGGAGGTAATGGGAGATGGGGAGAAAAAGTGAGAAGGCAGGGATGGGGAGAGCTTGGGGGAATGGGGTGGTTGGGATGGAGGAAGGATGGATATGGGAGCAGGGAAGTATATATCTTTTTTTGTTTGTTTATTTGTTTTGTTTTTTGGTTTTTTTTTTTGTTTTTTTTTGTTTTGTTTTGTTTTTGTTTTTCGAGACAGGGTTTCTCTGTGGCTTTGGAGCCTGTCCTGGAACTAGCTCTGTAGACCAGGCTGGTCTCGAACTCACAGAGATCCGCCTGCCTCTGCCTCCTGAGTGCTGGGATTAAAGGCGTGCGCCACCATCGCCCGGCATCCTGACCGGCTTTTGGGGGGGGGGGGGGGGGGGGAGGGGGAGGGGGGGGGGGGGGCAGGGGGAGAGGGGTGGGAGGAGAGGAAGGGAAATAGGAGGAGGGGAGGAGGTGGAAATTTTTAAGTAAAAATAAATAAAAATAAATAAAATAAAGTTTCTACTTTCTCCCTGTCAATCTTCTTTCGCTTGTAGCTAGTGCCATTTTATTAACAATTATATTTGGTTTTATGTTTTAAATGGACAATTCTATTATTCTTTTTATGAACTTTGGTCTTCTGAGTGGATTATGTTTTAAAATTTCAACATGCTAAGGACATAGTGACTTTAAAGACATTTGAAACCTCTTGGGAAAGTATGATGATTTATACTCTGATACTGTTATTTTACTTTTTCCTTCAAACATTAATGCTAATTTACTTTGACATTCTAGTAAAATACCATTTTTAGGAAGTTCTCACACTTCAAAAAAGTGTGTAAGGGCATCAGATGTAGCTCAAGACTTTTTGGCAGAACCTAGTTCATCTAGTTATTCTTCCAATGTCAGATTTGACCCATGAAATCACAGTAAAATAGTTCATAGTGAAAAATTATATATATTTAGTCTATTAGTAAAAACAGCCTTATGCTGGTACCTTGAATGAATATTTGTTAATGGCTTAATGTAATATCATTTGTTAGAAATTCAATGTTAGTACTGTTCATTCAATCTGAAAACATGATAAGAAACCCAAGATATAATGCTAGGAAGATTGTCATATAAAAGAATAGTTAATTCATACTTGTGGTCAACTATTTAATTAAGGAGAGAATTAAAATTTGGTAGAGTGTGTAAATCATCTTTATATTTTATTTTAATGATTCTGGAGAGCTAACATTACTCAGAAGTGCCTGGCAATAGTGGTACATTCCTTTAATCCCAGCACTCGGGAGGCAGAGTCAGCTGGATCTCTGTGAGTTCGAGGCCAGGCTGGACTACAAGAGCTATTTCTAGGACAAGCGCCAAAGCTACAGAGAAACCCTGTCTCAAAAAACCAAAAACCAAAAAAAGAAAAAAAAAAAAAGCCCCCCCCCAAAAAAAACATTACTCAGAAGACTTAACTCTCATATTATTCTCAGAATTAAAGATTTTCACATTGAAATTTGATATTCTACAAATTTGCTCCTCAAAGAGTAATATTTTGTTGATTATAAATTAGTAGGATATTTTTAATTTTCTTTGTTTGATGCTCCAGTGTTTCCTCACTCATATTCACTAATTTTCCATGATTTCTGATATAATGAGACTGACATAAAATTACAATGTTTTATAGCTAAAATTTATCACACAAAACATGTATTACCTAGACATCTACAAACTAATAATGTTAAAAGTATGTTTAATTTTGAAACAGTGAGAAAAGAAAGTATTGGTAAAAAATAAAATAAGTCCTGGAAATTAGATCTAGAACTATGTAAGTAATACAGAATATCAAGACAGCTCAATGTAAAGCTTTTCTAAGTCAGAACCATAATAAATGTCATACTAAATTTTGATAGATTTTAACTACATAAAGCAATAACTAAGGTTAAGCAAAATAAATAAAAATACAACATTTAAGAAATATTTTGCTGTCTTACCTTTCCTGTTTTTCTCCCTTCAAATCTCCTCTGATTTGTGAAGCAAGGGAAGCAAAACAAAGACAAAAAATCAGCTCTAATTTGATTACTTCACATTTATTACATTTTCTACAAAACTGTGTCAGTATTACTGGTGTGACATTATATTGTTTTGCTCTGATTTAAGTGATTGAATGAACAAATTTAAAAGTACTATAAAACTCATGTAACATCATGAGCAACCATATTAAACACGAAGTGCTTTTAAAAGCTTGACTTAACCCACATAGGCATTAGCGAAAATACTTACATTTTTCATTAGATAGTTTTTGATATCATATACATTTCATCAAATTTTGAATTATCAGGTTTTTATATTTTATATGAACACATTTATTATTTAAAACAGGATAAATTAAATTCATTAGAAATTATTTAATTAAAAACAACATACAGATTATCCATATGACATCATGCCAATATTTATAAATGATAAGTCAATAAATTTGGTGGTTCTTAAAAGGCATATCTTAATTTAATTCAGTTCACCTAATTGATTAAAACAATCAAGATCAACTCATAGAATTCAATTTATTTAAAATTGTTTTCTTTGTGATTTTCCTCAATTAGCAGTTAAGACTCAATATTTTAGAACATTCATAGTTACAGATTCATTCTGAGTTTTAAAGGATAAAGAAACTATGTAACAAATGAACTATGTCTATCTTTCTAAGTAATTATTATCTTCAAAGTCCCTTTTTCTACTTTTGTTTTGGTTCCCTGTTCACAATAATGCAAAGCTTTCACAGACAACCTGTTAGAAAGCAAACAATCACAGAAAGTTGGATACAGTATTTGTAAATACAAAGGGGAGTACATTCAATTTTATGAACAAGAAAAGATAGCATACATTTTTAATACAATGGCCTATTATCAGTCTCAAAGAATGAATTTTTATCTGTCAAATAATCAGAATTTGAACTTTCAGAGTTGGCATAATGGTAGGTGTCCAGAGATAAGATCCACATATACATATACATATACATACACATATACATATACATATATATGTGTGTGTGTAATATATATTAATGAATATATTTGTTAAATGTATTAATAAGATTTAAACATTCATGGATGAGTACTGAAACTCAATGTGTCTGCAAAGACATAGATTAAGGATAATGTCTGAAGCAACTATCCAAGGTGTTTTTACATCTTTATTTAATCAGTGTTTATTGATTTACTATCTCTCCCAATTATGAATGATATTGATTTAGTAATAGCATAAACATTTTACCTCTCCATAAATCAATCTAATTACAACAAATCTTCTCATTTTTAACCATATATAAAAATTGTACTGAATATACCACTCAGTATTCTATAGAATCATGGTAGATTATTTTGTTTATTTCTCATAAAATTATGTTTAGTGTACAGTATATTTTAGATAAGTTTGCCACTCGTTACTAAGAAATTCACTAGCAATCAAATTTTCATTTTTGCAGATGAATATGTTATCTCAAAGATTTCTATTGTTGATGCCATGGATGCTAATTACTACCATCCCAAATGCATAAATAAAAATAAATTATTTCTCTTTAGTTATTTCAGTCATAAATTTAATTAATACTATATGATTTTCAAATACATGTATCATTTGAAGTACAAATGCTAGCCATATAATAATGCTATTTAGTTGTATGAGGAATTTTCTTATTGTTCCACAGCAGTGGCTGTAATTTACATTGCTTTCAATAGTTTATGAAGTTTACCTGTTCTCCCTTAAATTCTTGGAATTAAATTTTAAATAATGACCTTTTTAATTACTTCTGCCAAAATATTTAAATATCATGCACTAAAAGTAAAACTGACTATAAGGTTATGTGTTACAACTATTCTTTGATATTTATTGCATTATTATATACTATTAAGATACTCATTCTAATTAGATTGATATGTAGCTTATTGTCTCATATCAATTTTTACATGATTTGAAACAAACATATAATAATAAAATTATGTTTAAGCAAAAATTCTTCTAAATTACTATAATATTGTTCTCTATTATGGAGGAGGAACTCTAAGAGTCCCATAAGTTACTGAGAAATAATTAGTTGTGAGTAGGTGCTGTGAGAGGAAAAATCATTCTTTTTTTAATGTTTCCACTAATAGGAATGGCACGCTGCAGTGGATGGCCCCATAGCCATGCTCATGCCTAACCACACCTACTTGACAAAAACAATTATATAATTAAAGACTAGAAACTAGTAGGGAAACATGTTGGGAGCCTATGAAGAGAGTTGAAGAGGGAAATACGTAGTGGACATGATCAAATTTATTGCATGTATTAAGAAATTTTCAAAGAATGAATGAAAAATATCACCTATTTAAATCTAAAGTACTTTTCCATATGAACTTGAGTATTGTTCTTTCAAGGTCAATGAAGAATTCTGCTGGGATTTTGATGGACACTGAAATATATGTGTAAATTTTTTTGGTAAGATTGTCATTTTTACTATGCAAATTCTACCTACGCAGCCCAGGACAGCCCAAACAATCCTGAAACTTCTGGAGTTATCCTAATCCCTGACTTCAACCTCTACTACAGAACCATAGCACTGAAAACAGCCTGCTATTGACATAAAAGCAGACAAGAGGAAGAATGGAACTAATTCAAAGACCCGGATATCAATCCACACACATACCAACTCCTAATTTTTGACCAAGAGTAAAAAAAAATAAAATGGAATGAAAAAGAAAGCGTATTTATCAAATGATGCTTGTATAACTGGTTATGAACATGTGGAAGAATGAAAATAGAGCCATATCTATTGTCAAAGAGCTAGTCACACTGAACCTCAGAGAAGAGAAAGTTGGAAGTACACTTGAACACATTGGCACAGGAGGCAACTTCCTAAATATAACCCTGATAGCATAGACACTGAGAGAAACAATAAATAAATTGGACCTCCTTAAACAGAAAAGCTTCGGTAAAGCAAAGGGCACAGTCAACAGACACAAAGGCAGCCTACAGAATAGGAAAAGATTTTTACCAACCCCACATCAGACAGAGGGCCGATCTCCAAACTACATAAACAACTCAAGAAACTGGGCATCAAAAGAACAAATAATCAAATAAAATGGGGTACAGACTTAAAGAACCCTCAACAGATGAATCTAAAATGGCTGAAAGACATTTAAGTAAATGTTTGACATCCTTAGCTATTAGAGAAATGCAAATCAAAACCACTCTGAGATTCCATCTTATACCTATCAGAATGGCCAAAATTAAAAACACTGATGACAGCTTATACTGGAGAGAATGTGGGGTCAAAGAAACACTCCTCCATTTCTGGTGGTAGTGCAAACTTGTACAGCTGTTTTGGAAATCAATATGCCAATTTCAGATAACTATGAAACTATATACCTCAAGACCCAGAAATGCCACTTTTATGTATATACTCAAAGGATGCTCAATCATACCACAAGGACATGTGCTCAACTATGTTCATAGCAGATTTTTCATAGCCAGAACCTGGAAACAACCTAAATGCCCCTCGACTGAAGAATGAATAAAGATGCGGTAATTTATAAAATGGAGTAACATACAGTGTGGGCCCATATTTTGATATGGCACAAAGCCATTACCACAAAATGAGCTGATTACCTAGCTCTGCAGACAAGCTGTCTGTGCCCTTAACAAAAGCCAGGACATCTGCTCCTAGCTTTTTTTGTTAAAGTGTGGATTGCCTGAGAAGAGGTGTTGACTGAAACTGGTCAGGATGTTTGGTGCTACTTTCCTTTTGCAATTTGGAGGTTGTTTTATAGAGATGCTAATTCAGGGCCTACCTGACTGCTAGATGCAGACATGACTTAAGCCCTGGCACCTGGTTGCCTAGGTGATAGCATAATGTGTTTCCCCCGCTCAATTTGGTGTGGGTATATAAAATCTTTGGACAATAAACGGAGATGCTGGCCTTTTCCAAGATGACAGTGTAAGCTGTGTCAGTTCTTTTCCTCGTGACTCCATTCCAGCCGGGTTAGGGAATTAGAGAATTTATGTTGGACCCTCACGGGCCATGACAATACAGCTGAAAAAATAATGACATCTTGAAATAAATGTGCAAATTGGATGGATTTAAATTATATCATATTTATTGAGGTAACCCAGACTCAGAAAGAGAAATATAATATGTACTGACTCATGAATGGCTTTTAGACATAAAGCAGAAAAAAATCAGCTTACAGTTCACAATCCCAGAGAATCTAGACAACAAAGAAGACCCTAATATACTTGAGAAGTAGAAAAATAAAGATCTTTCAAGTAAATTGGTCATATGTGGATCATGGGAGAGGGTAGAAAGGAAGTGGGAAGGAAGAGATATAGAAGGGGAATGGAGAAAAATATATAGCTCAATAAAAACAGTAAAAAAAAAAAAAAGGTCCCCACTAGCCTGCCTACAGCAAGCTAGGTAGGTTCTTTGTTTACGAGCCACCCAAGCAGCAAGGAGATCCTATCCTGGAACCAGGAGAGACATCGGGCTTGCATCCACAACCCACCCAGAGCAGTCTGAGGAGTTCCATCTGGACAGTAGTCCATGTATGGGTGCTGAGGAGTTCCAGCTCAACGGGACAGTCCCTGCTTCTACACTGAAAAGATACACCCAGAGACTCATTCACAGCAAAGACTGGACCAAGACACCAGGCCTCTCCTGGCTCCATTTGAAGGAGGAGATGGGAAGGCGCCAATGCAAGACTTCCTCCAACAACCTGAAAGGCAACATGAC
>NW_026068231.1:644536-650702 GCF_014885135.2 Alexandromys fortis
TAAAAAACAAAGCAAAACAAAATTCTTGTCTTGAAAAGGCAATGAGAAGAGATGTAGATGAAACAGGTGTTAAATAAAGGGGGGGTCAGCATAAGCTCTCTCTCCCCCATTAAGAGGCAGTAAGATGGGAGGCCACATAACCAGAGGTACTGCGTAGCTAGTTAAGCTGTTGGAACCAGTAACCACCAGGTGGCACCAAACTGCAACTGGGAATCAGGATAGATTCGGCTGTATGCACAGATCTCAGTCACTGACAGATTCCAGGATCTGAAGACCAGTTCACTAACCTGGAATGAAGTCACCTCATCTTCACCTGGACCTTAAAACAGACCTGTGTGATTGTGGCAAAAGGTTGCTGTCACCGTTAACAGGAAACTCTTGTAGATGAGTAATTTCTGAAAAATACTATCACATTAACACCAGATCAGATTTTATATTTCTATTAAAAGTGTTCGACTTTCCACAGGGCAGGGAACCATGACTGCTCTTTGGATTGGAGAGGGAGGGGGAGAAGAGTGGGGGGAGGGGAGGAAATGGGAGGCTCGGAGGAGGCGGAAACTTTTTTTTCCTATTCTCAATAAAAAAAACCTTCTAAGTATTATATATCACAATAAATAGTTCCTAGAGATTAAAATTTAGAGTGACAAGATAAAAGACAGTTACCTTTGCATCCTAAAAAACTAGATTCTATAAAATGGAATAGAAATAGCATAGATACATATAACAGTCATAGTATCCAAACAATATCATCTCCTTCTTCACTAAGAAACATTATTTTTTCATAGAATAATTTGTTCATATTTAGTTGCCATGTTAGCAGAGCTGTAAAATGAATCTTCATATTTACCACAGCCTAGCCAACCAGTATCTATGAAGCTGTCAGTGTTTCCTGAGACACATAGAAAAGCACACTTCCTGAATGGTCTATGAGGTCTCTAATTGTCAAAGGCTCACATTAAAACTGCATGAGATAGGATCTGAGCTTCATAAAGTTATTTCATTTACCTAGAGGTGTGCATAACCAGGCATCTTCTCTGTATTTAGAACTTAAAGTATCAAAATATTTTAAGCTTGTTTACATTATTACTGCTGTGAACTTATCTTGAAAACTTTCTTTTTAGAAATCTGACTTTGTTGAAGTTGTTATTTTCAGTTTCCAATGCAACATAAACCAGACAATGATTCCATTTATCTGTCTGACTGCTTTAATCTCAGCGGAGCTCTGTATTTAAGAGAGTTGTGTTTGTATTATGGATTATCATTTGTTGTTTTGAAAGATTAAGAAAATTATAATTTTCTTATTTTTAATAAGAAAGAGTTTAATTGTGAAATTTCATCACACAACCCGCTAATTGAACATTTACTCTGTGACAACCAAAGCAGCTAAATTCTTAATCACACAATGTAAACTGCTTAAATGCAGTTTCACTGTTATTAATTCTGTAGCTTGTCTTACTGGGTAAATTACTTAAGCACTTTGTGAATGAGTATGTTTATTTGTAAAACACCAGTAATAACACTATTAACATGACAAGATGGTTATAATATCTAATTAAGTTAATACACAGTTATGTAGTAAGGATTTAAAAATGTTGGGTATTAATGGTATTGTCATTATTTTAGCAGCACTACAGTGTTTGAAACTATGAAATACTCTGTTAAATAATGATAATGTGGTCTCATATAGTTAATGTTTAGTACACACTTGCTGTTTAGAAGTGATTAAGATATGACTTTGCTGAAGAAAGTGAGTCACTGGGGATGGGTTTTAAGTTTTCAAAAACAAATATGACACCCAGATTCACTCTCTGCCTGGAACTTATAGATCATATGTGAGTTCTCAACTACTTCTACCATTCTATTCTTTACTTTAAAGAGTTCTATTCTTTACTTTATTCAAAACCTGAGAAATCCTTCTGTATATGTGTTTCTTTTATTGGTTAATGAATAAAGAAGTTTTTTGGCCTATGATAGGGGAGATTATATCTAGGCAGGAAAACTAAACTGAATTCTGGGAGAAAGCAAGTGGAGTCAAAGAGAAGGCATGTAGCCACTACAAGATGCCTCTGCAAGGAGCCCACCAAAATTTTGCCAGTAGGCTGTAAACTTGGGGTAATGAACACATTAATGGAAATGGGTTACTTTAGGATATAAGAGCTAGGTAGAACTACACTTAAGATATTGGCCTAACAGTATTGCAAATAATATAGTTTCAGAGTGATTATGTCAAGTCTGAGCAGCCAGGAACAAACAAACAACCTCCCTCAACAAATTGGAGTGCCAATGTGTGCCAACTAAAGCCTGAGAGAGTTTATAAAAAATTCTTGACACACACACACACACACACACACACACACACACACACACACAAAGTTTAGCTGCGTTTTTCCCCCTTTGGACAGACTCTATTTATTGGTGGTAAGAAGGAGCACCACAGCTCATTTAAATGAGGTCTTTATGATTCAGCATTATCAGCCAAAAAATGCAGTTTCTTTAAATATGGTACACCAGAAAAAGCAGCTCTGACTCTTTCAGGAGGTCAGGCTACAGAACATTTAAATGGGGTTTGTGAACACAGTACTACAACATGCTTAATGGCATCATAGATCCATTGTGTGCCTGAAAATGGGATGATTGATATACATGGCTCTCAGAGGCAGTGAATATGTTTCTGCCATGATAGACTGGACAAAGCCAACAGGAGGGCAGCAGAGTTGATCCTAGCCATGCCTTCATAGAATTTGGGGAAAAGGGTAGTTCTGATCAAAAAGTAATTAAAGATAGTCATGCAATAACGAAAAAAAAATCAGATGTAAAAGACCTCTAAAAGGTTCATAGTGTTGGATGAATGTACATAGGCTTGCTACAGAGAAGAAAAAGAATATAGAGAGCTATAAAAAGTAGTAAATTGTTTAAGAAAAGAGCTAAGTCTTTAAGAAACACAGTACAGAAAGCCATAGATTAAAGGAGTAAAGAAAAATAAGCTATATAAAGGTAGAATATAAACAGAGAGTCTGGATTATGTATATTATTGTGTTTTATTTGAAATTTTTCACTGTGAAGGAGCTAAGTACAGAGAGATACTACATTGTAAGGGCTGCTAAGTTAGGACAGCATATGTATTTTAAAAGTATCTTGATTTCAAAATTTGGGCCTAAGAATATGTTGCTTTGGAAAAGAGGTTCTTCTTTTGTTTCCACAGAGGATCAAAACCTGTGGATTCCTTCCAGACTAATTGTGGTTTGGTGGACTAAGATCACCTGACAGGTCTCCAGGAACATCTCCCCCAAATACTTTGCCCAACAGAAAAGCAGGACACAGTTTGGAGAGAACTACATTCAAATTACTCAAATATTGTTTTTAAATGTTTGTTTACACTTAAAAGTAGATATGCTATAGAGATAAATACTTTGCATTGGTATGTATTTTGATCTATTGTTTAAAATTTAAGGTTAATTAAGTTATATGTATGTTTCTGCTCTTGATTAAGGTATTGTGTTTTGCAACTCATTTAAAAATGTAATGTATAATTAAGAAATACAGACTAATAGAAGTCATCTGTAATAATCAAGCTTGTATTCGTGTTAGATAGGTTTTCTAGATATATAGATATATATTTCAGTTAGATAGATAATTTTTTAAAATTTTTCAAAGAACTATAGAATATGCCATTTTAAATATTTTAAGAACTTAGGAATTTCATGACAATGAGATGCATGTGCTCCTGGCAGCACCAATCTACTTAAATATGATGATAGATAACAAAGATTATGGAGATTGTTAGCCATTTGGGCAAGAAACTGCTCTTGCCTGGACTGTTTGATGGTATGCTGTATGAACTGGGCATGGAGGACCCACAGAAAAATGACTGCAGAACTTGCCTAATGGTGAGACAGTCCTTCAGACTTCCTGCTTAAGAAAGAGACTGCAAAATATTCTCCAGTACACAGAAGAAAGTGACTTACAAACATCCAATATAGTTGGAACTGTCTTTGAAATTTTCTTCTTTATGGGAAATTGCAGGCAGATACTATGGGCCTATAGGCTGAATATGGATGTTCCAATGATACAGAAGAACTTTGGGTGACTGTCCAGGCAGTGAGATGTCTCTGCCATCTAGTGTTTTGGAAGTTGTTTACAATGCACTTCATGTTAATTTAGGTAATATTATTTCCTTCTCGAATTGTTGATGGCATTGAAGAAGCATAGTTATAATTATAAAAGATGGATTAGAGATAAAACTTCAGACTCACAAAGATAAGATAGATGATGGAGTATTTTCCTTAATTTGCTAAATGAAAATGGACTAAATATTGTAACTATAATTTTTCCTTGATAACTGTTTTGCTATATGTAATCTTGCTATGTTAAAGTTAAAACTGTATTTTTTATTCATACAGAAAAAGGGAGATGATGTGGGAAGTCCTTCTGTATATGTTTTGCTTTTATTATTCAATGAATACAGAAGCTGCTTTTGCCTGTGATCAGACAGAATATACCTAGGCAGGACAACTATACTGAATGCTGGAACAAAAAAGGTGGAGTCAAAGAGAATTCATGTAGCTGCTCCAAGAGACAGATGCCTCTACCGGAGCTTGCTCTCAGCTATTAAAATCTCTGAATGCTCTTGCAGAGGATTATAGTTCAACTCTCAGCACACACATGGAATCTCAGAACAAAATTTACATCCAGTTCTAGGGGATCCGATACTGTCTTCTGACATCTATTTGCTCTATGCAATGACACCATAGACAAAATACATGCAAACAAAAAAACCCATACACATAAAAATAAATCATTAATTTTTACTATATTCTCATAAAGAAAACTCACAATGGTTTTAAAATAGCAGCATTATCTCTACAAGTTATTGAGAACATATAAATAAATAGTATATTAGAAATGGAAAGACTACATATTCTGTTCAGGTAGAATACAAAGCTATACATTTTTCAGCACTCTTAATATAGGACTATAAATAAAGCAAGAAAATCAAAGAAAAGCCATTAGAAATTAAGAAATGAAGCAACCTCTACTTATATGCCATGTGATTTGCTAACTGAAATCCAAAGATAAACTAAAAGACTTTACATAAATAGTGCAAAAACCAAACCAGAATTTAACACTGAAGGATGTAGAATTTCAGTGAGGCAAATAATACCATTCATATCCACGTTTTAGAAAATACATTTTTGATGACCTGATTGTTAGGGGTATTATATTAAATAAATAATATATCTGATGCTGTTATGAAATTAACATAGTAAAGAAACCTTTATATATAACAATATAATTGGTAAAAAAAATAAGAATCCTTATTGTTACTCTGAAAAAACCTGCTAGGAGCATTTTCTTTGATCAATGGATTCTTTATTAAACTGCTTTCACTCATGATATAGCCATGGTTAGTTCACAATTCACTAAGTAGACCAGGTTTACATCAAACTCATAGAAATTCACCTGCCTTTGCTATGGAGTGCTCAGATTAAAGACATCCACTACCATACCTTTGTTCAATTTATTCTTAATAACTCTTTGATAAAAATCTGAATTTGCATGTATTTTTATTCATCCTATATACATATGCAGATCGCCTGTATTCCTAGACCATTCTGTGCAATAAGGCCAAATTTTACAATATTTAAACAATGGCAATTAGTCATAAGTGAAACAGGTTAGATAGTTAAAGAAACAACTACTTTCATAAATTTAAAAAACATTGTCTAGAACAATATAAAATAAGATTTATTGATCCATCAGTCTGAACACACTGAACCTGATAGAAGAGAATGTGGGAAGTACCCTACAACAGATGGGCACAGGCGATCGCTTCCTATGTATAACCCCAGCAGCACAGACATTAAGGGCAACATTGAATAAATGGGACCTACTGAAACCGAGAAGCTTCTGCAAAGCAAAGGACACTGTCACTAAGACAAAAAGGCAACCCACTGACTGGGAGAAGATCTTCACCACCCCCGCAACAGACAAAGGTCTGATCTCCAAAATATATAAAGAACTCAAGAAACTAGACGTTAAAATGCTAATTAACCCAATTAAAAAATGGGGCACTGACCTGAACAGAGAATTCTCAACAGATGAAATTCAAATGGCTAAAAGACACTTAAGGATATGCTCAACCTCCTTAGCGATCAGGGAAATGCAA
>NW_026068231.1:652063-655758 GCF_014885135.2 Alexandromys fortis
AATAAAAAAATTATATTAAAAAAATAAGATTTATTTTAATATCTATTGAACACATAAACATATAGGTTACTCCCAAAATTAATTTATATTTGTTAAAAAACCTTGTTCCCCATATATAAACATCCAATTTTATTTTTCAGTATCACTGAGTAAAATACTTTATAAATCACATCTGGAATTGTTTCTCATGTATACCAAGTCTTTGTTTGGTAAATGTATATGGTACACAATTTCTTTTGTCTTCATATTTCACAGTACTATCAATATTCAAATCTATTAAATGAGTTTTGGCTAAGGAAAGGTCATGCATGCAAAGTACATGTTCAAACAGTAATTTACAGTTCATCAACTTTTGCTTATTATTTTTGAATCTAATAATACTTTAAATTACAATTACATTAGCATTTAGAACTCTCAGTTCATACTTCTGCAGTTTGAACTAGATATGTTATCTCTATTAAACCCCATTTTTGCTTAGTGCTGTATGAATAAAAAGTAAAATACAAGCCCATTTTAGGATACTTTGTAAAACTTTTCTTGATCAGCAATGTTTTGGTATAGACATGTATTTCAAGCAAGTACAGTGCTGACATTCTCTGAATATTATCCCACTGCCCAGGCTTTCACACAAATTCTTCAAAAAAGTTGACCCCCAATTTCCCTTTGTTTCTCTCTTGCATATGAAAGAATAAAATATAAAGACAGCTTTAAGTGGTACAGTTTTGGTCTGCAGATCGTATCAAAGGTCTAGAATTACAAACAAATGCTGCTATATTCAGCAATAATGATAATAAAAAATGCACTAAGAGCAAAGTGAAATATCCTATTTTATACTAAGCAAAATACTCCATTGAATATGATGAGATATGTTTTTATATGTTTCATTTATATTAATTTAATTTTTACTTACAATGTACACATTTGTATTAAGAATCCCCACTTTTCAAACTTACATACAATTGATAACAATGATGATGTCATTGAAGTTATAACCTATACCTGATATTCAAATATTCAATTCTATGATCAGGTAAAACCTCTATGAATAAAGAAGGAGTAACTTTTTATTAGTAAGCTACATAATTTTTGGATTGTAATACTGTTTTATAAAATTATAAAAATTACTTTAATAGTATTTATATAGACTTGCAATTTGAAAAGAGGAAAAAAATGCTTCTGAAATTCATCCCTTAAAGGTATAATAAAATACTTTTAAAGACATTATATAATTTAGAAAGAATTTATTGTTCTCTCTCATTAAAACAACTCTTGGAAAAATGAACTATTTTAGTATCTTTTGATGCTTAGAATCTTAATGAAGTTATGATTTTGATTATGAAATAATATTTCATTTAATGCTGGGATTAACAAAATTTAAATCTTCTGTGGATCACTGAAAAAGTAAAAGTTGTTTCCAAATATAATGATGGTAATAGGAAAATGTAATTGATTAAGAGATAAAGCCCAATTGTTATTTATATTATAAACCCATTCACCTAAATAAAAAAGTGTGATATCTTTTGTATTTTATGACAAGTTTAGTAAAATATCTATTATCCTTTGCACACATTGCATGTATGTGTGTTCAAATGAGAAAACTATCAAATTAGTTTTGAAAGTATCCTTTGATTAAGAATTGCACTGAAAAAAACACATACTTTAATAATGTCCAACTCTGCATTAATTATATTTCTTCTCATATAATCATGACTTCTTTCTTTGCCCATCCTGACCATAGCTGTCCTAAAGCTCACACTTTAATCTATCATGGTAATTATCAGTTTTTGTAATGCTTTAACAAGCCAGACTTTGTGCTGATAAAATTTAGTTCAGACACTATGATATTCCTTTGTCAATCAAAGATAAAGATTATACTATTGAGTACTGAAGAGTTAATATTAATAAAAAGAACAAGAAGATGGATTTAAAAGGACCAGTATTTTCTAGAAAAATGGTGAATGGTTATCTGATTTGGGCCACTACTTGTACCAGTTGTGCTATCTTTATTGCCCTGATTACTTAAAGGCAGACAGTCTAGAAATATTTCTTTATTCTTTGAAAGTCAAGCTGCTTAAACCACAGTAGTAATATATAGAAGATTGGAATCATTATGTCTTTGTAAGTCATAAAACATGAATTATTTTTATTTTTAAGAAGATCTTTATTAAAATCTGTGGATATCACAATTAAAGTGAATTGTATTATGTGTAGTATGTAATAAATTTATAATTGAAAAATAAGCACTCCCATCAAAAACTACAGTAGTCTTTATCAGTTAAAATTCAAATGCACTTGAGATTCAAAAGGGCAGTGTAACTTTTTCTGCATTCAGGAAAATCCAAAGATTTAAGGCATATGGTTCTAGCTTGCTTCCCAGTAATTGTATTTATAAAGAAAGTGGTTTTTTTTTTAACTAAAATATACTCTCAATCACTTATATGTTATCTTTCTTTCCAACTATTTCAACTAATTACACAGTAAAACACATTATATATCATTAAGTAAATTTATAAAACATCAGGAACTGATACATAGACATTGCTGTACCTAACATATCACTACAAAGATATTTAAATTTTATAGTTAAGTAGTAAACTTAACTCTGATCTTTAAATAATATAAACAGAATTATGCAAACTTTTTAATGTTTTCACACAAGCAAGGAAAGACTATGCCATAACCAGCTTTTAAATATGACAATAGGACATCAATTAACATATGTTCTATGTAACATAGATCAATGATCCATGAGATCATGTATTACTATCACTGTTGTTAAGCCCTGATATGTTCATTATAAGTAAGAAGTCTGCCACAGGAGTTATTGTTTAATGAAACTGAATGAGGTCAGGTTCTTGGAAGCATTACATGAAGTTAATATGTAGGGAAGCAACAGAATCATTCGTTAGATAAAGGTGATGTATTATGGTAGATTCATATTTTCTAGTAAATTATATTTGTATTTAAGGATCAAAATTAATATATTTCCCTTTATTTGTAAGTCTTTACAATATACACTCACATATATGTTTATTTTCAATGTTTACATCTTGTGAGAAAAAGATTTATGAATGTGCTCATAAGTCTAATTTCTCCAAAGAAAATAAGATAACATATAATTTGGTAAATAGAAATTATGCATCAGAAGTTAATATATTTGCTAGAAGATACTCAAAATTTCTAACAATGCAATAAGTAATTTTAAAATATTTCATATGTGTAAGACATTAGATATATTTTGCAAAATTTGGAAAAAAAATATGAAATCAACAAAGTTGCAGAGTGCACCATCTAGTGGCTTGTACATGACAATATGGTCTTGAATTTAAAAAGCAAGGGTTTTTTTTTTTTATTATTAATTTACTTCTTTGTGTCCTTTGATATATTAATTATGTTTACTTACTTTTTTATTTATTTGTGAAGTATGCATATGTTTTTGTATTTTCATGCATGGGGATGTACATATTCCAAGGCACATGTATACAGTTCAAAGGTAATACTTTTGGATTCCTTCCTACCATTCAGGCTCCAAAAATTAAACTTAAGTTGTTAGGTTTTGTGCTAAGTTGCTAAACCTGCTGAGACATATCACAACCCCCAATAATCTTTTTTTTCTTTTTCTTTTTTTTTATTGAGAATAAGAAAAAAAAAGTTTCCGCCTCCTCCCAGCCTCCCATTTCCCTCCCCCTCCCCCC
>NW_026068231.1:662243-669876 GCF_014885135.2 Alexandromys fortis
GGGCTGCTGCCGCGGTCAGAAACTCACTCACCCCAGTGATGTCTCTCCTGGTGCCTGGACCGGAACTCCTTGCTGCTAGGTGTCTCATAAACAAAGGACCTACCTAGCTTGCTGCAGGCAGGCTAGTGGGAACAAAGGAGCTACAACCCTCCCGTTGGCCCTGCCGATTCGGATTCGATCCTAGAGCCTGAACAGGCTGGGCTGGGAGAAGTTATGTGGTCAAAAAGGGAAGGGAGTCAGACGGAGGCGGGGAGGGTTGTGGATGCAAGCTGGGTGGGATAGGAAGAGAGCCCCCCAATAATCTTATATCCTCTATTTTTTTTTGCTAACACTAATATATTCTTTCCTTTGAAAGAGAAATAAATAGTAACTGTTCTGTGAAATAAAATATATTTTCATAATTTCCACATAAATTGTCGAAATAATTAACTTCAAATTATGAGAAAATTAAACACGTAATAATACTGAGACACAAATACATTAATGCACTTATAGATGTAATTGATAAAGTAATGTTCCCGCAACTTTTGTTCTTTTACAAATATCCCTGTGTCGGGAGAAAATTTCCCAACTTCACCTACCTATTTGCCTCTTATTAATACTTTATAATTTTTAATTAGTTTACCTTTACTGAAGTAGTAAATAATGAAAAATTGCTTATTTTCAAATTTGTCTTCTCATAGTTGATATAGGTATACTTAGAGAATTTTTTTTCTTTTACTATGACAGGTTATAAAAGTAATCATGATTCATTCTCTATTTCACCTCTGGATTAATTTATCTGTAATTATATATGCAAATTCTGTACTTGATTCTGAAATATCTAGAGGAAACTGACCGATGCTGCTTTCTTCATTATTTTTGTTTTCAGAAGTTAGTGAAGAATTTCAAGGATTTTCCTGCTAATTCTCAGTTGCTATTCAAGTATACACTGTGGTTGTGGTGTTATGAATGTGAGAAGGCCTGAAAACAGTGACTAATGTATTATCTGGCATATTCTCCTGTGCCATGTGCATAATGGTGAATCTAACTGGAGTCTTCCTGTAGCATATGGACTTTTAGATTATTTTACTGACAATATAAGAACATTTATCAATTGGTATGGTAGATTCTATAGAAACCTATGCTTTTCATCACTGAGAAATAATGGAAATGTTCACAGGATGCTAATTCCATTGGTCATTGACTAATGTCTGTAAATCTATAACAGGGAGTTTTGTAAAGTGAAAAACACTTGCCTGAAAATATTAGAATCAAGTCTCTTGCCAACCCTAAAATGGCTCCCTTAATTAAGATATATACTTCCCTGCTCCCATATCCACCCTTCCTCTATCCCAACCGTCCCATACCCCCCAAGCTCTCCCCATCCCCCCTTCTCACTTTTTCCCCATCTTCCTTTACTCCACCCCATCCCCACCCCCAAGTTTCCAATTTTTGCCTGGCAATCTTGTCTCCTTCCAATATCCAGGATGATAACTATATGTTTTTTTTTTTTTTCCTTTGGGTTCACTTTCTTATTTAGCTTCGCTAGGATCACGGATTATAGGCTCAATGTCCTTTATTTATGGCTAGAATCCACTTATGATTGAGTACATATCATATTCATCTTTTGGGTCTGGGTTACCTCTCTTAGGATAGTGTTTTCTATTTCCACCCATTTGCATGCAAAATTCAAGATGTCAGCATGCAAAATTCAAGATGTCATTTTTTTTTAACCACTGAGTAATACACTAATGCGTACATATTCCATACTTTCTTTATCCATTCTTCCATTGAGGGGCATCTGGGTTGTTTCCAGGTTCTGGCTATTACAAATAATTCTGCTTGAACATAGTTGAACAAATCCTATAGTCATACTAATAAATATCCTGCATATCACCATAGAACCTTCATCTGGCGATGGATGGAGATAGAGACAGAGACCCACATTGGAGCACTGGACTGAGCTCCCAAGGTGCAAATGAGGAGCAGAATGAGGGAGGACATGAGCAAGGAAGTCAGGACCGCAAGGGGTGCATCTACCCACTGAGACAGTGGGACTGATCTAATGGGAGCTCACCAAGGCCAGCTGGACTGGACTGAATGAACATGTGATCAAAACAGACTCTCTGAATGTGGATGACAATTAGGGCTGACTGAGAAGCCAAGGACAATGACACTGGGTTTTGATCCTACTGCATGTACTGGCTTTGCAGGAGCCTAGTCTGTTTGGATGCTCACCTTCCTAGACCTGGATAGAGGGGGGAGGACCTTGGACTTCCCACAGGGCAGGGAAACCTGACTGCTTGCTGAACTGGAACGGGAGGGGGAGGAAGATGGAGGAAGGTGGAGGAAAATGGGAGGAGGTGGAAATTTTTAAGTAAAAATTAAAAATAAAAATAAAAAAATGTTGCAGATACATGTATATTCATATTAATAAATGAACTTTTAAAGAGAAAATTGAAGTATAAAATAAATAAAGGATTAAAAAATAAAAAAAATATCTAATTACAGGAGATAGGTCCAACGTGTCTTAAAGTTAAGGTTTTTGGTTTATCTATAATAAAAATCACATGAAAAAACATTGTATGTTTCTTGTACGTGTGTATTCTCCATAGGCAAGTACTAAAGCAAAATTTGATATTGTTATTTTCTAATATTTTAGAAAATATATTTCAAAATATAACAAGCATTTATATTTCAGAATCACTTAGCAGGGGAGAAAACATAAGTTAAGCTCTGATGTTCCAAGAAATCCCACTATTCAGTCATCCTTGGGAATTGTCTGAAAGGAAAAATGAGACCTTAGCAAACTGAGATGTTACCTGATGGCTATTTCATGTTGTCCTTATAATCTGGTTGCTACCCTTACTTCCTTGAATACCATCTTTGTTTCTCCTCCTATACGTTCACTCATTCTGAGAATTTTTCTCTTTACAGGCAACTAGAATTCTACATCTTTTATTTCTCTCCCATCTGAAATGATGCCATCTCTAAGGGTTCAACTCAAATCTCTCTTTTTCTAATGAGTACAATAACCTAATTCAGTCCCAGTGGACTTGGGTCTCTATAGTACCCAGATTGGCAGTTCACAGTTTAGCCTAAAATTAAAGGAGAGTTGTGAATTATTTTCCAGATTAAGCTCCATGTGTCATTATATTTTTCCAAAGTGACCTATGTTTATTTGACTCAAAAGATCTGTTCATTTTCACAGACTTGCTCAATCCCCAGCACCTCACAGGAGATGAATTACCACTACAGAATCACACCACAAAAGCAGATGCATTCCAGATGCCACACAAAATGTTTGAATCTCTGGGTATGTTTGTTCTTCAGTATATATGACCAGTACAGAGTGCATCAATGAAAGTGACTCAAAGAATCCAGTCTCACATTCTGTGATAGGCAGAGTGGACATTATATGATCATTGAACTGTACTTTAAAGCATAGATCTTAAAATCTTCATAAAATAAACCAAAAATGATTAGAAAGCAATATCAGAAGCTATACATCTAATATTTCACCAACATGTATCTAAACATGAGCTATAAAAGAATAACAAATATAGACATGTCAAAGTGGATGGCGGAAGCCTACAAACCTCACTACTACACAAAGAGCTACAGAAAATAGGAGAATGCTTTGTCCTTCTATGGAGAATGCTGAGAGCCGGAAAAATAGCCTTAATCAGGAAGGAGCACACCAATTTATTAATTTGGCATCCAATACCAAATTGTTAGTCCTAATCCTAAGACTATATATATACACACATATCACTATAAAGACTGAATAGAATATAGTTAGTAATATGTATATATAGTATATATGTGTGTTATAATGTATAGTTTTATATACATATATACATATATATATACACACATATTCGTGACCACTTGAGTTCAATCCACATAGTGGTCAGAATTGTTCCTTGTACCAACAACCCTTTCCTCAAGACCCGAACCCAAACTGAGGCTGAACCCCAGAAATACTCCTAAATAAATCACACACACACAGAGACACATTCACCACACATATATGTGTATACAAATATAACTATATATTTATATTGTTATATGTGTTGATTGCTCTTACATGAACATATGCATATATACATATAAAAAATTAGACAATGAATTTGAAGAGTTTTGATTTCTTTGTGTGTGTGTGTGTGTGTGTGTGTGTGTGTGTGTGTGTTTGAGACAGGGTCTCTCTATAGCTTTGTTGCCTGTCCTGGAACTAGGTCTGGTGGACCAGACTGGCCTCAAACTCATAGAAATCCACCTGCCTCTGCCTCCAAAGTGCTGGGATTAAAGGCATGTGAGACCACTACCTGGTGAGTTTTGATTTCTAAAGTAAAATATTTAGCTTCAAACATTCTATAGGTTTATTGGAAGAAAAAGGTGTACTTGAATATATAATTATCCATTAGCATATGAATACAAATCCACATGTGCGTACATGGGTGTGGTAGTATTATCTGTGTTTCACCAATGAGAAAACCAGCACTTTAACCATCGCTTCACCATTAGCAAAGGTAAACAAGGTCAGCCTATTCCAAATTTCTGAGTATGTTGTATTACATCCACCAAAATAAAGCTGATCTCAACGAATAGCAAACAAATGAAGAATGGTTTCTGCCAAAATCAAGCATACATTAAATTATGTATTTAGATTTTGACCTGTTATTTTAATTTCCAAAATTTGAGCTTCAATGTTTTGTAGCAGTGTGATTTAAGGTACAGCCAAAATATATTCTGTAGAACCTGGAGAATAATATTTACTTGTTAAATGTGATTAGGTAATTAGATTTTACTTTATTAATAAAAAATTACATGACAGTTTAATATAAACTATTGCATTTTAAATACAATTTAAAGTTTAAAATACAACTGTCAATCTTCAAAAAAGAAACTACAGAAAATTAAGAGAGTGATTTGGAATAATTTTTTGATAAATTTAAATTCTCTACAACGGAGTAAACAAATGAAAAGGTAAATAACACAGTGTTGTTAGTAGCTTCCTGAACATAGTTCATTCCTGTCTTCTTGATCAAGTTCTATTTCATTTTATTATTCTATAATCTTAAGCAACTTGATATAACTGCTTTGGACATGTTTCACATCCATGGACATAACACTTTGGGTAAAACACCCATATGCAAATTTCATTTGCTAAAACACTATTCCTCAAGTTCATTTGTTAAAGTTATATGTTTGTTTAGCTTTCCAAATTATCATGATTAACAAAATTTTTCTATAGGCTACTGTTGCATCTTTATAGTATCCATGGTTCAAATAATTATAACTCCCACAAACTTACAAATATGTTTCTCTCCCCAAGGAAAACAAAGCTCAGAAATATAGCTTTTTGAATTTCAGGTTTGAGTTTTAAAGTAGCACAGAAATATAATTTAAGTTCTGATAGGAAAATAAACAAAGCACAGTTTTCTTTTCTTCTTTGAGTGAACAAAAGAACAAAAGACACACAACTATTTGTTGAAATTGATAATATATGCTGTTAAAATTAGCAACTTTACTAGAAATATTAGTTATTTTCAGCAACATTGTTATGATATTTTAGAAAATATATTTCTTAACAGAAAATAAATTTGAAAGAAACCAAATGATTAGTATTTAATGAAATTTACCTCAAATTTGCATTTCTTGAAACACTAAGGAATACTGGGACAAATGTTTTAAAAGTGTGAATTGGATGACATTTCCCAAAAGAAGGCAAACAATGGTCCAAATCATCAGTAATGGGGACAACGCAAAACCACGGAGTGATATCACTTCAACCCTAAAATTCAATGAAAATGACCACACAAAATACCCAAATTTATGGGACACAATGAAAGTAGTGTTAAAAGGAAAGATCCTAACACTAAATGCCTACATAAAGAAACTAGAAAAATCTCACACTAGTGAATTAACAGAACATCTGAAAACTTTTAGAACAAAAAGAAGCAACCTCACCTAAGAGAACTAGATGGAAGGAAATAATCAAATTGAGAGCTGAAATCAGCAAAATAGAAACAAAGAAAACAATACATAGAATCAATGAGACAAAGAGTACGTTCTTCGAGAAAATCAACAAACCTTTATCCAAACTAACCAAAAGGCAGAGAGATAATATCCAAATTTACAAAGTCAGAAATGAAAAGGGGGACATAACAACATATACGGAGAAAATACAGAGAATCATCAGGTCATATTTTGAAAACCTGTACTCCACAAAATTGGAACATTTAAAGAAAATAGACAACTTTCTGGATAAATATCACTTACAAAAATTAAATCAAGACCAGATAACTGCTGAAGAAATAGAAACAGCCATTAAGACCCAGACCCAGACCTTGTGCTGCAGGGTCTCCTGTGCTCCACTGGACCCCGACCTGCCTGCCACGTTCTTCCTTTTCTCTGCGGGTCATTGGACTACCAGGCGTCCCTGTTTAGGTGCTGAGGAGTTCCATCTGGACAGGTGAGTGTGTGCTATCCAGGGGCAGATTGTCCCGGACAAGAGCACAACCCCCCCCTCCCCCAGCTCCTTCTGCAGGGCTGTCTTTCTTACACACGACCCAGCACCCCAGCACCCCCCCACCCCCCCAAGCCTGCCCTGCTGTCAGCTAGGACCTGTGCTCAAGAACAATATTCCGCTCCTACACTAAGGCTACCACCCAGAGCGGTGGGTACCTGCTTACCAGGCAGGCCTCAAGGTCCCCCGCAAGGGAACCCAGGCACCTTCAGCTTGAGCTGCAGGGTCTCCTGGGCTCCACTGAACCCCACCCTGCCTGCCACGTTCTTCCTTTTCTCTGCGGGTCATTGGACTACCAGGCATCCCTGTTTAGGTGCTGAGGAGTTCCATCTGGACAGGTGAGTGTGTGCTATCCAGGGGCGGATTGTCCCAGAAGAGAGCACAAACCCCCCTCCCCAGCTCCTTTTGCAGGGCTGTCTTTCTTAAACACGAACCTTCCCCTAAGCCTGCGCTGTTTGCAAGGTCCTTTGCTCAGGAACAGTTTCCTGCTCCTATACTAAGGATACCCACCCAGAGCGGTGAGTGCCTACCTATCAGTCAGGCCTCTAGGACCCCTGCAAGGGAGCCTGGGAAAGTTCAGCTGCAGGGTCTCCTGTGCTCTACTCGACCCCACACTGCCCCCCAAGTTCGCACTTTTGTCCGCGGGTCATTGGACTACCAGGCGTCCATGTTTAGGTGCTGAGGAGTTCCATCTGCACGGGAACGGTTCCTGCTTCTACACTGAGGAGATACACCCAGAGAGTCAGTCACAGCAAAGACTGGACTAAGACACCAGGCCTCTCCTGGCTCCATTTGAAGGAAGAGATGGGAAGGCTCCAATGAAAGAATTCCTCTAACAACCTGAAAGGCAACATGACATCACCAGAATCCAGGGATCCCAAAATAAGAACTGAACACCTTACTCCAGAAGAATAAGAAGAAATCGACTCAAAAGTGAATTATATGAAATTAATAGAGGACCTTAAACAGGAGGTGAAAAACTGCCATAAACAATTAGAGATTACAAACAAAAAGGTAGAGGAAATGAATAAATCGCTTAAAGATACCCAAGAAAACCAAGAGAAACAAGAAAAAGCAATCAAACATGTAAGGGAAGCAGTTCAAGACTTGAAGAATGAA
>NW_026068231.1:671933-674823 GCF_014885135.2 Alexandromys fortis
GGACAATAATCAACTTTTTATGGAAAAACAAAAAAAAAAAAACCCAGGATATCCAAAACAATCTTATACAATAAAGGAACTTCTGGAGGCATTACTATCCCTGACTTCAAACTCTATTACAGAGCTTCAGTATTAAAAACAGCTTGGTAATGGCATAAAAACAGAGAAGTCCATCAATGGAATAGAATATTAGACCCAGATTTCAACCCACAAACCTATGAACACCTGATTTTTGATAAAGGAGCTAAAATTATTCAAT
Organism: Alexandromys fortis; assembly: GCF_014885135.2. Classification (NCBI taxonomy): domain Eukaryota; kingdom Metazoa; phylum Chordata; class Mammalia; order Rodentia; family Cricetidae; genus Alexandromys; species Alexandromys fortis. Next base: position 672,193 of record NW_026068231.1, read on the forward strand.
AGAAGTAAGAAAGCATCTTCAAAAAATGGTGCTGGCATAAATGGATGTCGACCTCTAGAAAAATGATAATAGATCAATATCTATCACCATGCACAAAACTCAAGTACAAATGGATTAAAGACCTCAATATCAATTTGAACACACTAAACCTGATAAAAGAGAAAGTGGGAAGTACTCTACAACTTTTTGGCACAGGAGATCACTTCCTATGTATAACCCCAGAAGCACAGACATTAAGGGCAACATTGAATAAATGGGACCTCCTGAAAATGAGAAGCTTCTGTAAAGCAAAGGACACTGTCACTAAGACAAAAAGGCAACCCACTGACTGGGAAAAGATCTTCACCAACCCTGCAACAGACAGAGGTTTGATCTCCGAAATATATAAAGAACTCAAGAAACTAGACTTTAAAATGCTAATCAACCAAATTATAAAATGGGGCACTGAACTGAACAAAGAATTCTCAACAGAAGAAATCCAAATGGCCAAAAGACACTTAAGGTGATGCTCAACCTCCTTGGCAATCAGGGAAATACAAATCAAAACAACTTTTAGATACCATTTTACACCTGTCAGAATGGCTAAAATCAAAAACACCAATGATAGCCTTTGCTGGAAAGGTTGTGGAGTAAGGGGCACACTCATCCATTGCTGGTGGGAATGCAAACTTGTGCAACCACTTTGGAAATCAGTGTGGCGATTTCTCAGGAAATTCGGGATCAACCTACCCCAAGACCCAGTTATACCACTCTTGGGAATATACCCAAGAGATGCCCTATCATATGACAAAAGCGTTTGTTCAACTATGTTCATAGCAGCATTATTTGTAACAGCCAGAACCTGGAAACAACCTAGATGCCTTTCAATTGAAGAATGGATGAAGAAAGTGTGGAATATATACATATTAGTGTACTACTCAGCAGTAAAAAACAATGACTTCATGAATTTTGCATACAAATGGATTGAAATAGAAATCACTATCCTGAGTGAGGTATCCCAGACCCAAAAAGATGAAGATGGGATGTACTCACACATAATTGGTTTCTAGCCATAAATAAAGGACATTGAGCATATAATTTGTTATCCTAGAGAAGTTAAATAAGAAGATGAAACCAAAGGTAAACATATAGTCATCTGCCTGGATATAGGAAATAGACAAGATTGCCAGGCAAAAACTGGGAACGTGGGGGTGAGGTGGCATGGGGCTAAGGGGAATTGGGGTGAGAAACGTGAGAAGGGGAGGAATAGGGGAGCTTGAGGGAATGGCATGGTTTGGGTAAAGGAAGGGTAGACACGGGAGCAGAGAAATATATATCCTAATTAAGGGAGCCACCTTAGGTTTGGCAAGAGACCTGACCCTAGAGGGGCTTGCAGGTTTCCGGGGAGATGTCCCAAGATAGTACCTTTGGCAACTGAGGAGAGGGAACCTGAAATGACCCTATCCTATAGCCATACTGATGAATATCTTGCATATCACCTTAGAACCTTCATCTGGTGATGGATTGAGATAGAGACAGATACCCAAAGAAGAGCACCGGACTGAGCTCTTAAGATCCAAATGAGGAGCAGAAGGAGGGAGAACATGATCAAGGTAGTCAGGACCATGAGGTGTGCAACACCCACTGTGACCGTGGAACTAATCTATTTGGAGCTCACCAAGGCCAGCTGGACTGGGACTGAATAAGCATGGGATGAAACCTAACTTTCTGAACATGGTGGACAATGAAGGCTGATGAGAAGCCAAGGACAATGGCACGAGATTTCAATCCTAATACATGAGCTGGATTTGTGGGAGCCTAGCCTGTTTGGATGCTCACCCTCCTAGACCTGGATAGAAGTGGGAGGACCTTGGACTTCCAACAGGGCAGGGAATCTGGACTGCTCTTCATTCTCAAGAGGGAGGGGGAATGGCGTGGGAAGGAGGAGGAGGGCGGTAGGGGTGTGGAAGGAGGGGGCAATGTGTGGGAGGAGGGGGAGGGAAATGGGAAATGGGGGGAAGGTAGGAATATTTTTTTCAACAACTAAAAAAAAAACCCCAAAAAATAAAGAAAGAAAAAAAAAAGGAAACAGTCATTAAAAGTCAACCCCCCCCAAAAAAAAATCCCAGGACAAGATGGTTTCAGCTCAGAATTCTACAAGATTGTCAGTTTTAGGAGGTCCCATTACCATCCCTGACTTCAACCTCTATTATAGACCCACAGTATTGAAAACAGCTTGGTATTAGCACTAAAACAGAGAAGTTGACCAATGTAATCGAATAGAAGACCCTGACTTAACACACAAACCTATGAACACCTGATTTTCGATAAAGGAGTTAAAAGTATACAATGGAAAAAAGAGAGCATCTTCAACAAATTGTGCTGGCAAAACTGGATGTCAATCTGTGTAAGAATGAAACTAGATCCATACATATCACCATGCACAAAACTCAAGTCCAAATGGATTAAAGACCTCAATATCAGTCCGAACACACTGAACCTGATAGAAGAGAAAGTGGGAAGTACTCTACAACACGTGGGCACAGGAGACCACTTCCTACGTATAACTACAGCAGCACAGACACTAAGGGCATCATTGAATAAATGGGACCTCCTGAGACTGAGAAGCTTCTGTAAAGCAAAGGACACTGT
>NW_026068231.1:675879-684905 GCF_014885135.2 Alexandromys fortis
ATAGGCATCCTCCTGAATATTAACCTTCATCAGGTGATGAAAGGAGACTGAGACAGAGACCCACATTGGAGCACCGGACTGAAATCTCAAGGTCCAAATCAGGAGCAGATAGAGAGAGAGCACCAGCAAGGAATTCAGGAACGCGAGAGGTGCACCCACACACTGAGACAATGGGGATGTTCTGTCGGGTATTCACCAAGGCCAGCTGGCCAGAGTCTGAAAAATTATGGGATAAAACCGGACTCGCTGAACATAGCGGACAATGAGGACTGCTGAGAACTCAAGAACAATGGCAATGGGTTTTTGATTCTACTGTATGTACTGGCTTTGTGGGAGCCTAGGCAGTTTGGATGCTCACCTTACTAGACCTGGATGGAGGTGGGTGGTCCTTGGACTTCCCACAGAACAGGGAACCCTAATTGATCTTTTGGCTGACAAGGGAGAGGGACTTGATCGGGGGAGGCGGAGGGAAATGGAAGGTGGTAGCTGCGAGGAGGCAGAAATCTTTAATAAATACATAAATAAAAAAAATAATAAAAGGCCAGATAAACAAACAGACATCTAACTGCTGAAGAAATAGAAACAGTCATTAAAAGTCAACCAAAAAAAAAAAAAAGAAGAAGGAAAAAGAAAAAAGCCCAGGACCAGATGGTTTCAGCTCAGAATTCTACAGGATTTTCAAAGAAAAACTAATACCAATACTCCTCAAATTATTCTACACAATAGAAACAGAAGGAACATTTACAAACTCTTTTTATGAAGCTACAATTACCCTGATACCCAAACCACAGAACGACATTACTAAGAAAGAGAATTACAGACTAATATCACTCATGAATAATGATGCAAAACTACTAAATAAAATACTGGCAAATCGAATCCAAGAACACATCAGAACCATCATCCACCACAATCAAGTCGGCTTCATCCCAGAGATGCAGGGATTGTTCAATATATGAAAATCAGTCAATGTAATCCACCATATAAACAAACTGAAAAATAAAAATCACATGATCATCTCATTAGACATAGAAAAACTTTTGAAAAAACACAACACCCCTTTATGATGAAGGTCTTGGAGAGAGCAGTGATACAAGGAACATACCTAAGCATAATAAAGCAAGCCAACAGCCAACATCAAACTAAATGGAGAGAAACTCCCAGAAATTCCATTGAAATCAGGAACAGAACAAGGTTGTCCATTCTCTCCATATCCATTCAATATAGATCTTGAGGTCCTAGCTAGAGCAATAAGACAATAGAGATCAAGGGGATACAAATTACAACAAAATGTCAAACTCTCACTGTTTGTTGATGATATGATAGTTTACATAAAGGATACTAATTTTCCACACAATTCTACACAATTTTCCACAATCACTGACTATAAACTCTACTACAGAGCTACAGTACTGAAAATGGCCTGGTACTGGCATAAGAACAGAAAGGAGGAACAATGGAACCAAATAGAAGACCCAGATATTAATTCACACTCCTTTGAACACCTGATTTTTGACAAAGAAGCAAAAAAAAATGGAAAAAAGAAATCATATTTAACAAATGGTGCTGGCATAACTGTATGTCAACCTGTAGAAGAATGAAAATAGACCCATATCTATCATCATGCACAAAACCCAAGTCCATATGGATCAAAAACCTCAACATAGAGCCAGTCACATTGAACCTTATAGAAGAGAAAGATGGAAGTACACTTGAACACATTGGCACAGGAGACCACTTCCTAAATATATCCCTACATATATTCACAGACAATGGGAAAAATAAATAATGAATGGGACCTCCTGAAATTGAAAAGCTCTGTAAAGCAAAGGACATGGTCAACAAGACAAAATGGAAGACTACAGAATTGGAAAATATCTTCACTAAACCAGCTGCAGACAGAGGTCTGATCTCTAAAATATACAAATAACTCAGGAAATTGGTCATGAAAAAAAAATATAATCCAATAAAAAATGGTATGCAGACCTAAACACAGAAGTCTCAACAGAGGAATCTAAAATGGCTGAAAGACATTTAAGGAAATGTTCAACATCCTTAATCACCAAAGAAATTCAAATCAAAACAACTTTGAGATTCTATCTTACACCTGGAAAAATGGCCAAGATCAAAAACACTGATGACAACTTATGCTGGAAAGATTGTGGGGTAAAGGGAAAACTTCTGCATTGTTGGTGGGAATGCAAGCCAGTACAGCCCCTTTGAAAGTCAGTGTGTCGATTTCTCAGAAAATTAGGGAACAACCTTCCTCAAGATCCAGTAATACTACTTTTGTGTCTATATCCAAAGGATGCTCAATCGTACAAAAGGACATGTGATCAACTATGTTCATAGCAGCATTGTTTATCATAGCCAGAACCTGGAAACAACCTAAATGTCCCCTGATCGAAGCATGGATAAGGAGAATGTGGTACATTTACACCATGGAGTACTACACAGCAGAAAACAAAATGACATCTTGAATTTTGCAGGCGAATGGATGAAGCTAAGAAACATTATTTTCAGTGAGATCACAAAAGACACTTATCACATGTACTCACTGATAGGTGACTTTTAAACATAGAGCAAAGAAGAACAGCCTACAAACACCACAATCCCAGAGAACCTAGACAACAGTGACAATCCTAGGAAAGACATACATAGATCTAAAATACATGGGAAGTAGAAAAAGACATGATCTGAGTAAATTGGGAGCATGGGGCCCTTGGAGGAGGGCTGAAGGGGCAGGGAGAAGCACGGAGGGGAGCAGATAAAAAATGTAGAGCTCAATAAAAATCAATAATAAAAAAATATGTAGGTGGATATTAGTACTGAGATAAAGGAATAGTGTAATACATGGCACTGCAAAATAAAATATCTAGTGAGTGTGAGATGCTCCGATTCAGATGGAGGTATGATCTAAATATATTCATTGTTCTCAGAAGCTCCCTTTCCCACAGATACTTGCAATTTTAGCCCAGATATAAAAAGCCACCTGAGTTGCAAGCAATATGAGTGCAAATAATATGAGTTGCAAATAATTACTGGTAAACAGAGGTAGATATGAGAAAGGAGCATTAATTAGGAAGTGAGAAATATATAAATTAGTGCCTAAGGAAGAACAAAGACAAAGAATTAGAAGTGTATTCACTCTGACTACAAAGTAAGTATGCTTTAAAGAATGAGCAGATAAGAACAAAAATATAAGGGACAATAAAGGCTGAATGAATTGAATCCTATTTCAACATCAAGTAAGAAATAATTGAAAACTTTTAGAATTAGCATATTCTACACTCATTACAAGATAATCTGTAATCAGCATTGACATGCAGACTGAAATGTATGGTAATCATTTTAGAGTGAACTAGAAAGAGAAGCCTAGAAGAGTCAACATTTCACAAGAGATTTTCAGGTTATTGTGTTTTGCAACCTTGCTATGAGGAATATGCATATGAACCCTTTTGAGGATCTCATTCTCAAGAATTCTTTAAAGCTAAAGAAAATTAAAACTGACTACAGTGTTTCTTTGTAAAAACTTGGTAAGCTTACAAATAACAGAAACTCTTCACTTTTCATATAACTTAAGTTATCAAAGAAAGCTTCATATCATTGAGCAGAGCTTACAACTACAGAAAGTTGAGGAATTATCAGTAAGAAATTGAAGGAGTGGAGAACCAAATTCTAAAAGTATATAAATCCAGACTGCACAGCAAAATAAGAGGAAAATTGTAAACATTCAGAAGTAACTACTTGCTGAATTTTTCTAACATTGCTTCTCTTTCCTTTGGGTACAGTGAATAGACAAATAAAAACCTCTCCTGTAAAGTAAAGGACATGGTCAACAAGACAAAATGACAGCCTGCAGAAAGGAAAAAGTTCTTCACTAACCCCACATCAGACAGAGGGCTGATCTCCAAAATATACAAAGAACTCAAGAAATTGATCATCAAAAGAAAAAAAAAATTACCCAATTAAAAAAAAAAATGGAGTACAGACCTAAACAGAGAACTTTCAACAGAGGAATTTAAAATGGCTGAAAGACACTAACAGAAATGCTCAGCATCCTTAGTCATCAGAGAAATGAAAATCATAACAACTCTGAGATTCCATCTTACACCTGGAAGAATGGCCAAGATCAAAAAACTTATGACAAGTTATGCTGGAGAGGTTGTGGGGTAAAGGGAACACTTCTGCATTGCTGATGGGAATACAGCTAGTACAACCCCTTTCGATGTCAGTGTGTCAGTTTCTCAGAAAATTAGGGAATATCCTTCCTCAAGACCCAGTAATGCCACTTTTGTGTATATTTCCAAAGGATGCTTAATCGTGTCATAAAGGCATGTGCTCAATTATGCCCATAGCAGCATTGTTTGTCATAGCCAGGACCTGGAAACAACTTAAATGCCCTTCACTGAAGAATGGATAAAGAAAATGTGGTACATTTACACAATGGAGTACTACACAGCAGAAAAAAAATAACATCTTAAATATTGCAGGAAAATGGATGGAGCTAGAAAACATTATTTTGAGTGAGGTAACCCAGACCCAGAAAGACAATTATCACATGTACTCATTCATTGGTGGTTTTTAAACTTAAAGCAAAGAAAACCAGCTCACAATTCACAATCTCACAGAACCTAGACAATAATGAGGACCCTACGAAAGACATATGTAGATCTAATCTACATTGGGAGTAGAAAAAGACAAGATTTTCTGAGTAAATTGGGAAGACGGGGACCTTGGGAGAGGGTTGAAGGGGAGGGGAGAGGTAAAGAGGGGAGCAGAGAAAAATGTAGAGCTCAATAATATAATAAAAAATATAAAAAGTAAAATAAAGAACTCTCAAAATGATTGACTCAATATTAAGAATGAGTTATTTGCCAGAACATGATATGAAATATGTTCACATCACTCAGAAGAACTTCTTGCCTATGTGCCTTATTTAAAACCAGATAAAACTGTGCCATACAATTAATTCTAGAAATCAACAAATGCTCTAATCAGTAACATGTTTAATAGACATATAATAGAGATTTTGAAAAAAACTACTGTCTTATATTTGTCTTATATTTGTTATATAGCTATAGATCACTTTAACTATTAACAATGTGATATATATATACATGTAGTTTATTAGTACATGTATGAGCAAAACAGTGATACGTTCTTGAAGAGAAAAATAAATTTTTATATTCTCTCTCNTGTGTGTGTAAGTATATCACTCTCATATATATATATCATTCTTTTGTGTATATATACATATGTGTGTGTTAAACTTAAAACTTACATAAAATAACTATCCCCAATTTATGTGTCGAAACAAGTTTAAATAATCTGTCCTTTTTCCCAGCTCTCAAGTGCCATTATTGGGAGATCCTAACAAGAGCTTTACTGTACAAAGAACTAAATATGATGAATGCTTTTAGAACTGTATAACTGCTTATGCATTTTCTTCTCTACAGAATACTTTTCAGCAAATAGAATCCTTATTTTCTGTTTTTGTTCTAAATTGATATTTCCTCTTGTGCATGCTAATGTTCCCTGTCACCCACCTTCTTTTCAGAATCATGCTTTTATGACATTAATGTCTTTTATATGGATTCTTGGTGTTTATTCTTTTCTCAAGTGAACTCCATTTAACTTCCAATGTGGTATTCTTGGGATTAAACATGATAAATGAAATAATAATAATAATAATAATAATAATGAGATTATATTACCTTGATTTCAGTATGATCAACAAGGTTGCCTCTATGACTGAAAACAGAATTTATTTCACTTGGATGTAAGGCATATCAAGAAGACTCATGCACAGGCTGATGAGTCATAATTCCAAATTCTATATAAACAAATGATTCATTAATTTTCATCTTATATTTGAAAACTGCAAATCTATGTTTTATTCATTTAAATTATGACTATATTGAATGATATGTAAAGTCTATATTTATTTTTGAAAGTCTAATTACAAGGAAATGTGGAGATGTGAATATCAAAGTTACCAACATCTTTTCAAAATTGAGTGCCAATATTCTGTGGTTAAAGATCTATAGAGAAATGATTCCCATCTATCGACCTCTGCATTTGACTGCTATGGAAACTCATAAGCCTTTTAGCTCTAGATATGGAACCCATCTGTTATGTTACTAAAATTTACTAACAGGCTATAGAACTCTTGGAACCTCTCGTCAAACTTAGGATATATGTTTAATTAAGGGCTGTCCATCCTGATTATAGTCATAAAATTTGGTTCAGTGGGTAGACATGGGCCTCAAGATCCCATTTATGCATTAATTTCCTTATCTGACATTTGTAGCTATGAAATGTTAGGGAATATTATTTAATTTTTCCCAGTTATCATCTGGAAAAAAATATAATGTCTATGATTCAAATACAATTTTACAAGAATAAATCACCAAATGGAAAGGAGTTATTAAGATTTAGAGTAATTTCTTTAACAATCACTTATAACAACATTTATTAAGGAAAAAAAATAATTATTAATACTATCAAAGGCTATGAATGGCGGCCAAAGTTTATGAATCTGCTTGGACAGTTAAATGGGTGTTTTCTAAAACACTAAAAAGAAAATCTACTTACAAATAATGTGGGTAACATTAAAATGCCCTGATTTATCATAAAATAAAGCTTCCCCTTGTGTAAAGAATAACACACTAATTTCTTTGGTATTGAAGTGCTTGTACAAAATAGCTCTAGAAGATAAAAACAATTCTCAAAAGTTCCCATTCTGGTCTCAAATCTTTCTATGACAATAGTTTACTTATATTTTCACAAAACACACACTTTTCTCTAAGACATCACAAAAGTACACTGTAATGGTATTTTACTTATATTTTGATAAATAAATCTGACCTGAAGACCAGAGGCAAAGCTAAAGCCACTAGAGGTTAGGCAATGGTGACACACTTTTAATCTCAGAATTTGGGAGACAGAGGTAGATGGATCTCTGTGAGTTCAACATTACCCTGGGCTACACAAGACCAATGCAGAAACAAATTAAGGTAGCTGTGCCTACACCTTTAATCTCAGAACTAGGGAGTCACACCTTTAATCCTAGCACTAGAGAGAATATAAAAGGCGAGGAGAGAGATTAATTGCTTAGCTTATGGTCACCCAGCATTGGGAAAGGTACAATTTCTCTAGTCACTTGGCTGGTTTGCTTTTCTGGTTTTCTAGTTGAACCCAAAATTCTGTCTCTGAGTTTTTATTATTCATGATACAGTACACCCTAAGGTTTTAGCTAAGTAAGTAGGTGCTTTGAACTTTGAGAAAACAAAGCAAAATACAATAGAAAGAAATAACATATTTACAATTTCATATTCATCACAGGAGCTCAACTTGAAAATACCTAAAGAAACATGGTAAATCACATATATGAAAAACACTAATTCCTCATGCTCTTATAAAATCATTGAAGATAATGAGGATCAAAAAAGCCCCTATCTTTTTTTAGTATAAAGCTTGTCAAACTGGGTATGTTGAATGAAAAGATGGATAGAGATTATTTTAGAATCATGACCTCTTTTATATTCTCCAATTCCTATTTTGCTAATCTCTAAAATGTCATCTCTCTAGAGGACATTTTTCAAAGAAATCTAATTATCTGAATCTTTTTCCATAAAATTTTATTGACTACACTAATATATTAGAAGACTTTAATGTCTCTATTAATTTACACACAATACATGAAATCTCCTGAGAAATTTGCCTTAAGATCTTTAACATATGTAACAAAATCAACTTGCTTATTACTGAAGTTCTATCACTTATCTTCCCACTACTTGTTTTATTTACCATGGAGCTCAGAGGAACTTTGTTCCTCTTTGGTTTCTGGTTTTGGTATTCTTACAGTTTTCTTAAATACAGTATAATTTTGAAATTACATACACCTCCCTCATTCCTTTCTTATCTATGGACAGAGTTTAAACTTGAAACATGTTATCATTCCTTGAATTTTCATATATTACATGCTATAGAAGAGCAAGTTTATGTGTCATTCTATTTGTATACTGTTAGTATGTTTTAATAGACCCAAATAATATATCTTTGAAGGGAAGTTTGTACTTGTCTTGCAAAAGGTAAAAGTAGGAAATATTAAAGCATATTGTTTTGATACCTGTGGATGAGGATGAGTCCAGATTTCCACAGTTGTTGCCTCTTTCATTGGGGTGCAAGATTGTACCATCTCCTTTATTGTCTTTGTAAAGGAAGAAAAAGAATATTTTAAAGTATTCATTCAACATAAAAAATACACGTACATACACACAACAACACAAACACTGTGTGCAAGGAAATAAGAAAATTATCTCTTTTTAGAAACAATATTTTATGTAAATAATGAGTTATTATGTGTTAAAATATGCTGAATCTTCCAGGTCCTAAAAAATATGAAACAGACAACAGTTTTCTTTCTCAGAGTTTATATTTAAATGTAGTACAGTCATTTATTATATTCTCAGCACAGAAACAAATACTTGAGAACTTAAATTGTTTAAGTCAAAATTTAAGTTAGGGAGAGTTTCAATGTAATATATCTATAACTCAGTGACTTCACGATTTATGTTTACTGTTTTCACCATTGTCTAAAATAAAATCTGTCCTGCGTGTGCTATAAAACTGTATATCTGCCTTGTGTCTTATAAAGGCATTCAATATACTCAATGAACTGCAAAAGGATTTATGAACCAATAGACAAATCCTAATCTACCATGCCTAAACAGTGATCAACATCAGAAAAGATGGAAGTTCTATAATTCATTTAATTTGTTTGTCTTATATTACAAAGTATATGTTCTGCCTATAAAACATTAAATGCAGCTGAGGAGTTCCATCTGGACAGGTGAGTGTGTGCTACCCAGGGGCTCCCTGTCCAGGAAGAGAGCACAAACCCTCTTCCCCCAGCTCCTGCTGCAGGGCTGTCTTTCCTACACAGGACCTAGCCACCCCGCCCCCCCCCCCCCCAAGCTTGCCCTGCTGTCTGCTAGGTCCTTTGCTCAAGAACAGTTTCC
>NW_026068231.1:685940-688065 GCF_014885135.2 Alexandromys fortis
AAATTAATTAATTAATTAAAAAAAAGAAATAGAAATGGCAAACAAAAAGGTAGAGGGAATTAATAAATCTCTCAAAGATACCCAAGAAAACCAAGAGAAACAAGAAAAAACAATCAAACAGGTAAGGGAAACGGTTCAAGACTTGAAGAATGAAATGGAAGCAATGAAGAAAACACAAACCAAGCGAAGGCTGGAGATGGAAAATCTGGGTAAAGGAACAGGAACTACAGAGAAAAGTATTACCAACAGATTACAAGAGATCGAAGAGAGAATCTCAGAAACTAAAGATACCATCGAGAAAATAAACACACTGATCAAAGAAAACAGCAAATCCAACAAATTCTCATCACAAAACATTCAGGAAATATGGGACACAATAAAAAGACCAAAATGAGAAAAGCTTTAGTTCACTATAAATGGAGAAAACAAAATTTTCCAGGATAAAAACAAATTTAAACACTACTTAGCCACAAACCCAGCCTTACAGAAAGTAATAGAAGGAAATCACAAACCAAGGAGTCCAACAATGCCCGCAATAACTCAGACATCTAATGACCCTTCACCAGCACAACGTGAAGAAGGGAAACACGCAAATTCTACTACCACAAAAAAAAGAAAAGAAAAAAATGACTGGAGTTAACAACTGGTCATTAATATCACTTAATATCAATGGACTCAACTCACCCATAAAAAGGCACAGGCTAAGAGATTGGATACGAAAACAGGATCCAACATTCTGCTGTTTACAAGAAACACACCTCAAACACAAAGACAGACATCTACTCAGAGTAAAAGGCTGGGAAAATATTTTCAAGCAAATGGACCTTAGAAACAAGCAGGTGTGGCCATATTAATTTCTAACAAAGTTGACTTCAAACTAAAACCAATCCGAAGAAATGGAGAGGGACATTTTATACTCATAACAGGAACAATTCATCAGGATGAAATCTCAATCCTGAATATCTATGCCCCTAATATAAAAGCACACGCTTATGTAAAAGAAACATTACTAAAATTCAAGGCAGTCATCAAACCATACACACTATTAGTAGGAGACTTCAACACTCCTCTCTCACGAATGGACGGGTCAATCAGACAGAAACCTAACAGAGAACTAAGAGGATTAATGGAGATAATGAATCAAATGGACTTAACAGACATCTATAGATCATTCCACCCAAATAGGAAAGAATATACTTTCTTCTCTGCAGCTCATGGAACCTTCTCGATAATTGGCTAGCAAAGCTTAACTTACACAGTTACAAAAAAAAAATGTTAGTTACCACCTGTGTCTGATCAGATCACCATGACTTAAAATTAAAATTCAACAACAATTCTGCTCCCAGAAAGCCTACAAACTCATGGAAACTGGACAGTCAACTACTGAACCACACCTGGATCAAGGAAGAAATAAAGAAAGAAATTAAAGTCTTTCTTGAATTCAATGAAAATAGAGACTCAACATACTCAAACATATGGGACACTATGAAAGCAGTGCTAAGAGGAAAGTTCATAGCACTAAGTGCTCACTTAAAGAAAATGGAGAAAGCACACACTGGAGAACTAACAGCCCACCTAAAAGCTCTAGAAAAAAGAAGCAGACTCACCTAGGAGGTGTAGAAGACAGGAAATAATCAAACTGAGGGCTGAAATCAACAAAATAGAAACACAGAAAACAGGTCCTTTGTTTACGGGATACAGCAAGCACCAAGGAAACCCGGTCCAGGCACCAGGAGAGACATCACTGGGGTGAGTGAGTTTCTGACCGCAGCAGCAGCCAGGGACAGGGGACTCAGACACCCCTACTACACTTCCTGGTCATCCTCAGGGGCTACTCTGCCCGATACTTCCTCTCTCTTTCTATCCCACCCAGCTTGCATCCACAACCCTACCCCCCCTCCGTCTGACTCCCTTCCCTTTCTGACCACATAACATCTCCCAGCCCAGCCTGTTCAGGCTCTAGGACCGAATCCGAATCGGCAGGGCAAACGGGAGGGTGCTAGCTCCTTTGTCCCCGCTAGCCTGCCTGCAGCAAGCTAGGTAGGTCCTTTGATTACAAGTCACCCAAGCAGCAAGGAGATCCGAACCCCGCACCAGGAGAGACATCAGGCTTGCATCCACAACC